>NW_006997311.1:0-19981 GCF_000164805.1 Carlito syrichta | reverse complement strand
AACAAAAGATAGGCAATACCAAATAATTGGCAAAAATGTGGAGCATTTAGATTGTCAATGAACTTTTTTTTTCTATTACAAATTTTTCCTCTACTTGGGAAATTTGATGTCCTATTTTTATCTTAGTCATGACTCACGAAGTTTTGCATTTGACAACCTATTTAAAATTTTCTACAGAAGTAGTAAGAGCCAGGAAGACCAAAGATGATCTTGAAAGAGAATAAGATGAGGTAACTTGTCTTAGGAAATTATAAAATTTAGTAAGAGCTACAGTAATTAATACATTATGGTATTAGGACAAAAACGAATAAATGGGCTAATGGAGCAGAACAGATTGTGCAGAAATAAACTCATTTCCACTTAAAATAGTAGGTGTGAAAGACCTGGAATTAGAAAATGATTTATTAAAAGTATTTATGTAATAAGTATTTCTAGATGAATTTGTTATCCGTATCGGTGTAACATGGCTCCTTGAGGACTTTGAGTAGAGGGCTACAGTCCTTTTTTGCTTATAGTGTCTCTGCTGATAAGTCTGCTGCTATTCTGATTGGTTTTCCCCGGTAGGTAGTCTGACCTTTCTCTCTTGCTGCCTTTAGGATTTTTTCTTTTGTGCCTACTTTGTGTAGGTGAATTATTATGTGTCTAGGGATTGGTCTTCTCATTTGATGTCTTGTGGGGGTTCTCTTTAAGTCTTGTTTTTCCTTGGATTACCTTCTGGAATATTGCTCCAAGTTGTTCTCCATTTCCCTTTCTTCTTTTGGGATACAAATCATGTGTAGGTTTGGCCTCTTGATATAATTGCACATCTCTTGTAGGCTTTGTTCTTTCTTTCTGAGTCTTCTTTCTATGTTTTTTACAGATCAGATTAATTCCATGTTCTGGTGTTCAAGTTCTGAGATTCTTTCTTCAGCTAGATTAATTCTGCTTTCCATGCTTGTAATCTTGATATTTATTTCCTGGATGAAATTTTTTATTACCAAAATCTCTGTTACAAGTTCTTGCGGTGCTGCATCTTGTCTTTCTTGAGTCTTATTCACTCTTTCCCTCCATTCCCTACTCCCTGTCATATTCTGGGAACAATCATTGGTGACTTCCACGGTTTGGACACCAAGGTCTGATTTTTCAGGAGTTTTGTCTTTGGTACACTTGATAGTGCCTGAGGTCTTCCTTTGGGTTTTCCTCATGTGTGACAGATTTCTTGCTTTTCTCTTTAGTTCTGTTATTTAGTGTCAGTGGGAGAGGCTTTTCTTTCTGACGTTTACTCAGTCCTCTATTCTTCCCTGATCTGGGCTCTGGATTTGTTCTATTTTGAAATAGCATGGTGAATGGGAAGCTTTGCTGTCTCTTGTAGTTTTTCAAACTTGAATAAAGTAGGGGAAGGAGTGCTAGGATTCAGAAACTACTTGCAAATTACAATGTTCACTTATTGTGGTATGTGTTCCCTGAGTCCCACACCCCACCATTCTATATGATGATGCAAAGCATAAACCAATGCAAAAAGCAACTGAACACACACACACAGACATACAGACCTCAAAACAAACCGAAATGACACAAAGTGAAACAAAAACAACAACAACAAACCAAGAAAACTAAACACACACACACACACACACGCCTAGCATAAACTGAATAGACAAGAAAAACAGAAAGACCAGAGGGTAAAAAAAGAAGGAGTTCAGGTTGAACCCGCACACATATATTGACACACACTTTAAACTATAAAAAAATGAAAATTAAAAAAACCAGAAGAACAAAAGAGCAAAAACAAACCAACAAAAACAACAAAATTGAAAGAACACTCAATCATTCACATACACACATAAACAGAAAATGACAAAGAAAGAAACAGAAAAAGAAAACAAAAAATATTTGGGGGGTAGCAGATCAAACCCTCATATACACATTCATGCACAAAGGAAAAATATATAAAAAATAGATGAACTAACAAATAAACTGTCAAAAAAACCTTAAAAATTTTTTTAAAATTGGAAATAAAAAAACCACCTGTCCCTTCGTGGCAGTCTCTGTAATTGTTCCTCTAGGCAGGTCTCTCCTGCAGAGACACCTCTTTCATTCTCTCCCTAGTGTCTGAAGCAGGGGAGGAGGAGGGGCAGTGGAGGTGGGTGGGGCTTTGTTCCTCCCCTCCCACTCTCTCAATATCAGGGAGATCTCCTCTGGGGGTGAGGTTCAGGATTATCTCTTCCCCAAGGATGTACTTACAGGGGCATGACCCAGTCAGCCCTATCCTTGCATGGGGTTCTCCTATTGAGACTGACGTCCAGGCTCTGCCTGGTTTTGTCCCTGTCAGTCGTGGCCCAGCTGTGTGGGTCTGCTGTTCAGAGGATTGCTGGGGAGGAGAGAGTTTGGGTCAGCCCCAGACTCACCACTGATCTCTTTGGGGTTCTTCCGCATCCTTTTCTGGCTCCATCCCTTGTCCCATGACTGGATCAGGGTAGGAGGTGGGAACTTAGCATTCGTCAGGTCCCTCTGAAGTTTGTGCTTTCAAAACATTCCCTCTGGGTCATGGTCAGTCCCTGAGGAGTTGATCTGCCAGTCACAGAGACCGGATCTGTTGCCCCATGGTGAGCGAGTCGGGAGCACTTTCCTGCCCTGACTTCAATATGGTGGTGGGTTGCCTCTCCTGTCCTCTTCCCTGGGACTCTGCCTCTGGACTCCCCCCGCAGCCCTTGCTGCCAGTGCTCTGCCAGGCTCGGAAGTGGTGAGGCAAAGCCAGGAGCCAGCAGTCTCTCTCCTGCTGCAATGGTGAGGGAGAGCCTGGAGCCATATAGTCTCCCCGGTGCTTCAGTCTCTTTCTTTCTTTTTCTTTCTTTCTCTCTTTCTCTCTTTCTTTCTCTCTCTCTCTCTCTCTCTCTCTCTCTCTCTCTCTCTCTCTCTCTCTCTCTTTCTTTCTTTTAGTTGCACTCGGCTTCTGAGACCTGGGAAGAGCCAGGGATGAAGCAGAGAAGCTGCAGCACCAGCTGTTGCACCAGGGGCCTGGCCACTGGCTCACAAGCCCCTACTTAGACAGTCTCTCCCAGCATTTTCTTCCCAGTGAGGGTTTGTGGATTAAAAAAGAAGAAGAAAGAAAAAGAAAATGGCACTCAGCTTCTGCGTCCTGGGAATCACTAGAGTCCAAGCCCAGCAGCTGTTACAAGCCTCTGCACCTGGAGAGTCCTGGCTGCTAGGTCCCTAGCCCTCACTCAGTCAGCCACTCACATGCCCTCTCGTTCACTGGCATGTACACAGAATTTTCCATACACTCACTCACTCACACGGGGACTATATATTCCATCTGGCTCGGCCATCATCTTCCCACCCTTTCTGATGTTCTTCTTACTAAAGTTTTAATATGTATACTAACTTTGTTCTGTATGGCTATCATACGAGACTTTTATTTTTTTAGATATGAAGAAAAAAAGTGCAATAGTTATGATTTCAGGAATATTGTTTTGAACTTTCACTTTGATATCAAGTAGTTTTTTAATTCCATATTTGCGTTTTCATGCATTTATCCCTTTCTTCAAACATATTTTCTGTGCATCACACCTTATATTGCATGCTAGATACACAGAACTAGATAATGCATACAAGACTGTTACTATTTAAGAATGGAAGACAGATATAAAACAAGTAACCAATAACCTGTTTAGTATAAGCAAAGAGTATAGTAGGTTCAAATTTTTATGATAGATAATTTTTAAAATGATAACTTAGCTTTTGATTTTGAAAGACATGATTTAATAAGTTGGTATAAGAGTAAAGACAGTCTACCGTACAGATTTCAGTATTTTGGAGTGAAGAAAAAGCCTCATTTTTCAATAAAGAATAAATGAGCACTTATCTATGTCACATGAAATGAGGTCTTATCATTGATCTTTGCTTGATCTTCCTTACGGAATGGAAGATACAAGCAGTTGCTTTAAAGGTGCATTTTAATAATCACCGGGAAGTCTATTTTGGGGGCTGATTTGACCACCAGATTGGTGTTAGCTATATCACAAGTAACAAAGGGAAATAATAGGTAGTTCAGGGCATACACGTATTAGAGTTCAATACCATAAATGCAGATGTATTAGGAGTGGAGATGGGGATGGGGACTTTTGTGCATGTGAATATGAGTGTGTGTGTGTGTGTGTGTGTGTGTGCGCGTGCGTGCGTGCGTGTGTATGTGCATACACATGCTCATGGTATCTGCTTGTGTATATTTTTATTGAAATATTGGTGGGAGTGTAACATTAGCTAACAGGGAGCTCTGTATTTAAGTGGGAAAAACACAGACATTGATATCAGTGCCTAGATTCAAGTTTGAGCTATCAAGAAGACTTTGTGCCAGGCTTGGTGGCTCAGCCTGTAATCCCACACTTTGGGAGGCTGAGGTGAGTGGATTGCCTGAGCCCGCGGGTTCGAGATCCGCCTGGGCAGCGAGACCTCATCTCTATAATAAATAAAAAAATCAGCCGGGTGTGGTAGCGCATGCCTGTAATTCCGCCTACTGGGAAGGCTGAGGCGGGAGGATCGCCGGAGCCCAGCAGGTCGAGGCTGCGGTGGCCGGGAGCGGCCACTGCACTCCAGTCTGGGCAACAGAGTGAGACTCCAACTCAAAAAAAAAAGAAGAAGAAGACTTTGTGCAAACTATTTAAACCATCAGGGTCCTAGCTTCCTCTTTCCATGATCTCTGCAGTGACTACAGTGCCCAAAGCACTATCAAGTCAATTATCAAGTCAGATAGCTGAAAGTATCATTAGATTTCTCACTGTTTTTCATATGCTAATGTATTTCTGTATTAGTTAAAATTATCTTTTTTGCTATTAGAAACTCATTGTGAATCATTCATTTAAAAGCATTTAAGAAGCAAGATTTCAGCCTCATAAAATCAGTTTCAGTGTAATCAGTCTATAAGGCACGAACTTTAATTTTAATATTGCTTTTAAACGTTATTGCTTTAGTATGCACCTCAAATAATTAATTTTACCTATTTAAATCTTGGTTTTATCCTTAAAGCTGTAGCTACATACATTTGTCCTTCCTCATTAGCAGGGGATTGATTCCAGGACCCTCCTGCAGATACCAAATTCTGAGTACGCTCAAGTCCCTTATATAAAATGGTCGTGTTTGCATATACTCTATGCACGTTCTGCTGTATACTTTAAATCAGCTCTGGATCAGTTATGATGTTTACTACTATGTAAATGGCATGTAAATTATTGTTACGCTAAATTTTTATTTGTATTTTTTGTTGTATTATTATTTTTAATGGTTTATTCCCTAGAATATTTTTCAGCCATGGTTGTTAGAATCCACAAATGTGGAACCCTGGGATAAAAAGGAGCCACTGTATATTGAACTCTTACTATGTGCCAAGCATTATCTAGGACATGTACATTATTAAGCAATGTAATGACTCAAAATAGTCCTGATAAGTAGATATAATTATTATCTGAATTTTATAAATGAAAAACTGAGGTCACAGAGATTCAGTAACTTCAGCCAGAGTTAATGACTGTGATATGGTGAAGTCCCAGAGAGAATAAAACACTTAGTTTCGGAAGAAATATTAAATAAGCTGTAAATCATCTTCAACCGCTAACAAAATGAGGATGCTACTTATAATAATAGTAACATAATTCAAGAATACTCTGTTTACATTTATTTTTAATTAAATGAAACATTTATAATGGTGAGCCATTTCTATTCACCTCTAAGATAATTTTACTTTGCATATATATATATATATACACACACACACACACACATGTATATACACACACACATAAAATCAAGGTAAGAGCTTTATATAAAATCAAAGGTAGATAAACATTGCATTGCATGAATGAGGGTTTTATTTATTTTAGAATATATCCTTAAGTCAGCTTTAAAATTTGGCTTATTGTGCTATGATTAAACATTATTGGTCCTATCTGTGCAAAACAGAGTAGTAACTCCTGTACAGATAATTAAAGTTAAGATATTCATTCTTGAGGGCAGCACCCTAAATTATAATTATGATGATTTAATTGAACAGCAAATATACTCATGATGCTTATAAAGCATGAAGCAGGTGTGTAGCTGTTTTTCCTTAGTAATGTTTTATCCTTTGCCCCATGGCTTTAGTGACTAAAAACCTGAATTTTGCTGTTTTTCTTGTGTACTCTAATTTACACCTGTGGCCAATCTTTTTAATTATCAGGAACACTGCAGTTGACACAATTCGGTTTCATATGACAATATCCATTATATTCTCTTGAAAAATTCCTGGCAAATGGCATTACCACAGATGCCAAGCTACATGGATAGTTAACGTTGTCTCTCTTTTTGCTTCAAATTTTTGACATTTACATTAAGGTAGGAGAATCATTTTGAGAAACAATCACTGAGCTTTGATGTAATGAAAATCTTCGTTATTAAAATACTTTGTTCATTATGTCCCAACTGCCATAAAATAAAATACTTCTGTGTAGTGGAATTTGTTTATCGTTACTCACTGAAATGGGAAATAGTAGACAGAAGAGTCAATTTGTGGGAGCATAGGCGAACACCTGACGTTTCAGCACTGCCAAAAATAAAATCTACGGCAGCTAGCTTGGTGTTTTCTTTCTCAGCTATAGAAATGCTCCCGGATAGATGCTAGATCAACGGGAATACAAGCCGGTCAGTGTATAATGGATTAGAGCTCTTTGTTTCATCTTCGGGAGCCCATATTATTTCTTGTAGTAATTATGCTTAGAATTCTCCTGTACTTAGAGGTATGAATAGGTTTAATTCAAAAACTGTATGGAGAAAGACTATAAGAAAAATTATAAATGAACTTGTAACAAAATAGTTTTGAATTATTTTCAAGGTCAAGAGTTGCATGTTGGATACATTGATCAAGCATTAAACAGAAAACATTTTTATCCTTATAAATAAAATCTAAACTCCAAAGTAGTTTTTTTTGTTTGTTTTTTTTCTCTCTTTGAGTCAGTCTCACTCTGTTGCCCAGGCTGGCACTCCAGTGCCAGTGGCATGCTCACTCAACCTGCTGGGCTCAGGTGATCCTTCTGCCTCAGTCTTTCAAGGAGCTGGAGCCACAGGGATAATGCCTGGCTAAGTTTTTGATTTGTTATAGAGTCAAGGTTTCTCACCCAGGCTAGTCTTGAGCCCCTGGGGTCAGGCAATCCTCTTGCCTCAGCCTCCCAAAGTGCTGGGATTACAGGTGTGAGCCACTGGGCCCAGCTCTAAAATAGTATTATATATCACTTATAAAAGTGTCTATATGAGCAATTAAAGCTACAATACAAATAAAATGTAATAGTAGGTAGAGTGATTATATAATACATAGTTTAAACTGGGTTACTTTGCACATAAAATATGGTTTATCTATTAATTATTTATACTGAGACAACAAGCATAATCAGGACTATCCTGTACAAACTGGGATATAAGGTTTCCTAATTATACACAATTATGCTTAACATATAACTAACAAAAGCATGGATCCTGTGAGATAATTATGTTAATGACAATGACTACTTTAATTTTCTGTTCAAATGTATAAATAATTACATTAAAATTATGTAGTCAGGGAGGCTTAGTTTCTCCTTAACTATTCCCAGGTTGATATCTGTATTCAAGATTTTGCTCACATATTTTCATGACAGTGGAGGAGAATGGTTTTCTTCTAGGGTGTCCTCTGGGTCTCAGGTGGTCCACACTATCGTGGCTTCTCTCATCTAGTCTTTGCTTTCCGATGCTGGCATTTGCTGCACTTTGGCCTGGTTCCATAAGACTTTGATTATTTCACCGTATGTTTAAATTTGAAGGTGAAATAAAAATAAAATAGAATTAATCCTTAAGAGAGACCTAATATTTGAATGCTTAAAAAAACACATTTTAAATACTGAAGTTTTAGCTTAACGCATTTATAAAATTAAATCTTCAAATAATTAAAATTCTACATTTCTGATACTTGCTTTTTTAATCCAGAGCTATGTTCTATTGTGAAGTCATAAACAAATGTTCCCTAGCTATTGGAAGAAACATTATTATTTAATTTGTCCCAGATATATTTTATGTAATCTCTAGTTACCTGAACATTTCCTAAAACATCTGCACACTTGGATGCTTAACCAAGATGGCCCAAATACCAGTAGGAATATTATCATTATATAATGCCTTTAATTTTGTGAAGATATTGCATAGGAGTTTAGGCACACATACCTGGGATTCTAGGCTCAAACCAGAACATTTTCAGGAGCTGAACAGTTTAACTGAGTCTGTATACCCTTTAAAGTATAATTTGGCCCACATGCTTAATTAAGGTAAGTTGCAGGGTTGGAATGAAACCATTGGAATGAAAAGACGACTCATTAACTGATGCTATACTAAATCAATTTGTTTTTTAAAGCATGCATGATTATTATTCTCCTACCCATAACCTGAACATTAATAATGTCTCATTAAATCCTATAGAATGAGTCATTAGTTAAGAGTAGCCAGTTCCATTGAGCTAATTAAAACTGTTTTCTGCTTAAAGAAAGAAAGAACGTTCAAAATATGACTTCTTTTATATACTATGCTGGGGTATAATTAGTACTCTCAGGTATTTGTGAAACTTTCTTCTTTGTGGAATGAATAATAGCTTCATTCGCCAAAAGAAGACCACAGAAGAGAAGCAGGTTTGAGAAGAAAGCAGTACGAGTGCCACCAGCCGAAAAAGGTATGGAGTTTTACTTTACTTGCAAGCTAGCAACTTAGCTTGCCACACGTATAGATGGTGACATAGACATGAGGCACTTGAAGCAGAGACAAAAGACACCATCACCCAAAGTGACAGCAGTGACCAGTGTTAGAACGCCTGTGCTTGCTCTCTGACCCCTAATTCCCACTGGGTGACACCAAGGAGCAGATTACAGTTTACACATGAAGCGGGTTGTGTTACAGGAGATCTCAGGGTCCAGGGCCCCAAATCTTCTGAGCTAGCAGTAAATTTTGCAGCAAGCAGCAAGCAAGCCAGTAAATTCTCAAGGGAATGAGAATTTACTGTCACCATTCTCTTGCGGTCTCTACTAAATGTCCTATATGACTAATTGTGGAAACTGCCCTGAATCGGGGAAGGAATAAGTCTTGAGTTTGGATGCACTCAGCAAAATGTTCAGAATCTCTCAGGGCCCATAGTGAGTAATCCGTTTAATTTTTTGCTTAGTCACTTAATCCAAAATCCTACCCTAAATTTTAGTTTGTCATGCAATACTACCTTGGAGAAATACTAGCATATGCGTTTAACAAATAGAAAACATAATGAAAACAGATCGGGCTCAGAAATTCACTCCCTGAAATTGTTTCCTCTCTCAATAGAATTTTGAGTTCTCTGTTTTTGGACTGAGTTTAGCTGCTGTTAACACAGATTCTCATTTACTTTTGTGTTAGTTCAGGTCCTCAGAGAAGCAAAAACCAAGATAAAATTAAAAGTTCAAGAACTGTATTAGGGGAAACACCCATGAGAGAAAATAGGGAAGACGTTGGGAAGACCGGGGTAGCTATAAGATCACGATGCAAATCTCATCTCAAGCAAAGGGATACGGAAAGAAGAAACTTTGAATAAAAATCGTGCTAGTCTGCTCTACAGACTACTAAGACATGTCTGGCAAGATCTGGGTATTCCTGAGCCAAAGCTGCCATTCAGTTAAATCCAGGGTCTCCTGGGGGGGGAAAGGCCGGTCTCAGTATCTTGCTGCGCTCAGTAATTGGCTGGAAGCAGCCCATGGGAGGTGTGGCCTCAGCACCAGCAGTCACGATTCCAGACCAGCCTCTGGTGGCTTAGGTGGGTTATGCCCCTTGCAGTTGGTTGGAGGTCTGCAAGGTGCATCTTCATGGCTGCCAAAGTGTCTTCCTGAATGAGATGTTTTGTCAGTGATGCCTCTCCTGATGAATGATGGACCGGACTGTCATTTCTTTAGAATTTTACATGGCTATTTGGAGTCTCAAATATCAGCTCCAATGTATGTAGCTGCTAGAAACCCACACAGAAGGAAACTTTAATGGCTGAATTTGTTGGAGTTTCTAATTAAGGCCAAAAACAAAATAGGTCCCCTCACAGAGTAAGAAAATAAAGTATGGTGTGTTGAATGAATTAATAATAAAACTCATATTGCCAGAGGAATGTGTTACTTTGGTCCTGCATGGGTCTTGTTTAAGGAGGAATATTGTGTTACAAGAAAGATAAGGGAAATATGTGTCAGGCAGAGACAATACTGGCCACAATATTCAAAAGTTGAAAGGAGTTCAAAGGACAAAACTAATATGCCTTTTCACAAATTGAAACGCTAAGTGCTTGATGTTATTACTATCCCGTATATGAGATGATGAAGGTTGAGCTGTTAAGTACATACATTTCAGAACAGGAATATAAAAAAATTCTGATGTTTCTTGTCGACACTAGTAAGGGCTCATCTCCAACTGTTTCTTGAAACCTTTCTTGCTAAATCAAAATCGCCCAGTTCAGAGCTGCCGAACTATAACTTCACTATTTTCCTATCCACATCCACCTTATTACAAATGCAACTTCGGTTTCCCCACACTTTCTGAACGTTTGAAGAGTGAACAGTTCTCAGAACAGGGTAAAATTTGATCTCCATCTTCTATCAATTCTTGTTTGCTTTTCCTATTGTAGTTGGCAGCCGTTTAGTAATGACTTGAGCTGATCGTTTTGGTTGTTTTGTTTTTTCTTCTTCTACAGAAGAGACATAATGAAGGCGATTGTGTTGATCGGTGCAAACTTTATGTTGTCAAAGAGTGGGTTCAAAGTCACACTCGATGTACCTTACTAGAACAACTTGATGTATTTTCTATCCAATGATTGCATGCAGAAGCCTACTAAAAAATAGAAATAGAAAAAGTTTGAATACTCTGACTCATGTTTTCTTTCTTGAGACTGTCCCAGAGTGGTTTTTCAAATTTAACCCATGTTGCTTTGACTTGGGGTATTCCCTAGTACCAGAAAAGTAAAGACAGACTTGGAGAAATTTCTAACCAGAACTGATTTTTACTTATCACATATTTAATTTGAGTTATGCTTAGACTCCCAGCTTTTTTAAAGTAATGACTTATGGATAATTTTAGAGGTGTTATTTTTTTTTAAACAATATCATCTGAGAATCCCTTAACAGACACATTTTCCTCATACTTTTGGTGAAAACTATTAGGAAAATTAAGATTCCTATATTCGTGTCCAAGAATCTCTACAGCAGTGCTATCAGTGCTAATAGACTTCCTGCAATGATGAAAATGTTCTAGATCTGTGCTGTCCAATCTGGTAGCAAAAAACTATGTTTTGCTAAAGAACTGAATTTATATTTTTGCCTTCTGTAAGATATTTCAATTTTAAATAAACACAGGAATAGTTTTACTTGTTTATTATCATCACCAAATAACACATTAAAGATGAAGACTCTCAGGCTCCACCTGTTCCTACAGTTTCAGAATCCGTTTTAACATTTCCAGGTGACCCATACGCACATTAATATTTGAGAAGCACTGGCAAGAGCAATAACTGCCACACTTATGTGGCGTGTGTCAGAATAACATGAAGTCTCGTTGAAATGAAGTTTGCTGGCATCCACCCCTAGATTTCTGATTCAGGAGTTATGGATTAGAGGCCAAGTTTCTAGATAACGCTAATGATGCTGCTGGTATGGAGACCACATTTTGATAAGCACTAGAGCATTGATTTCTCTCAAACCAGTAAGATTAGTTCTGGGTTGTTTGGCTTACAAGTACTTGAGGAATTTATTAAAAATACAGATTCTTAGTCCTTGAATGTAAAGATTGAGAGTATTAGGTTTGTGATGGGACTCGGGAATCTGTATTTCTGATAAAAATCTTCATTTTTTAATGATGTGCTAGTCGATTTGAAAGCAGTAATAATAAGATTATCTCTGAGGAATGTTTTTCTATCTTGAATTCTGGAAGTGCTTACTATTAAATCCTATTGATTACAGGGGAAAAAGAAATTATGGCATTCGTATGTTAAGAGGGAAAGTTGTCATTTAGAAAGACTCTCTTGTGGAGATTACTGACACTTCTATCTTTAATGAGTCAGTCATTTTATATATGTACTGTTCACAATAGCTATTACTTCATATGGATAACATTTTGAGTTCTATGCAGAATAACTACTCAAAATGCTCAATCGTTTGAGAAAACTTAGACATGAGCTATCACCGTGCCTAAGTTCTGTTGTATCACTAAAATAATTAAAGCATAGTATTCCAAATTGAGTATGTACAGACCCTAAGCCAATACGCTCTCTTTGTTAGTAACTATGTGAATTTACACAAGTAACTCTTATATCCTCAGAGTTTGCATCTGCAAAATGGGTAAGACAACATACTTTTTAGGGTTATGGTGATTAAATGAAACAATATCTCTTAAAGGCTTAGAATCATTACTATTATTACCATCACGATTATTATTACCACCAATTGGACAAATTATGCCACTGAAAAGGAATTTAAAGCATTTATTATGGTTTAGTACTTACCCCACTGGTTTTTGAAAAATCAGTTGAGGAATCAAAATATCCTTTATCCACTCAGTCCAGCATTATCTGGTCAAAACTGAGACATAAATGACAAACAATCAGTCCCAGATTAAGAAAACAAAGACCACCTGCTTTCTTGACTCCACTCACCCTTTATGGTTCAGTGTGTGACTTTGTTGATTGTTTACTTCAAACTTCTTGCCTAGTAGAAAAGTTTATTTTATGCATGAATGGGAATTTGGAGGAACATAGAAGCAATCAGGATGGTATATGTCAGAAACTTCCTAGAGCTGTGGCCAGAGAAATGTGTCTGCTAGAGAGAGGATACATCCTATTCACAAGCCTAATATCTAGGTTTACTGGGCAACACTATATGCCACAATACTGGAAAACTTTCTTGTAGCTTCTGGAATTGCAATTATTAGTATTATTAGTTTTTTTAAGCTCTGTTAGCATTAGTTATCATCTGTAAATATGAGAATAATATAGATACCTGCTTCATACCCTTGATCTGAGAAGTAAAAGTCAAACACTATAAATCAGTTAGATCACTGCCTGAAACATATCATTCAATATTACCTATATCATATTCTTTTAGAGTATCAGATTTATGTTTATGCCTGTTAAGATGTAGCAGGCTTCACCAGTGACTGGTACACTTTCTTTCATTTCCTTCTTAATTGGACTGCATATGGGAAGGAGTTCTCCAGAAGCTCAGTTTCCTGAAAGTGGAAAACAATGGGCACTAGAGGTTTCCACTTAACCTTCACTCTTGGCAGCATGAATTAGCCACATAAATTAGGAATAGTCACGGTGCTACATTGCCTCAGTTATTTTGGTTTAATGGCATTTACAATGTTACCCAAACATAGTGGAAAAGGGTTAAAAAGGGTTGACTATCTTGGGTTGGTGGACACTTTGGAGTGGCAGAGCGTGATTTTAGACTGGTATGAAAACCAGTATAACGGTGAGGCATAAGTTTGGTCTTGGTCTTGCTAGTAACTGGAGGTCTCACAATTCTTTTCTCTTCCTCGTTACTCACGATCTTTTTTCTCCTTAATATTTGGATAAGTTGCTTGGAGTTACAGAAATGGGGCCAGGTAATGAGATTCATCTATTATGTGCCTATGTAATAACAGATGGCCTTTAAGATGGTTCTAAGAAGGGTGGAAGGAGTTGACTCCTGGGCTTTAAAGCTTTTTAAAAGATGGATACTGTGGGTTAATCATGGTGCCTTTAGAGGTAAAAGATGACATGGAGTGGTGTGGCTGGATCTTTGCAGTAAAGAATAGATATATTTGAAGAGGGATATATGGTTCAGTATTTGGCATGTAATGAAGATTATCTTTCCCATATCCTTGCTGTGAAGTAAATTCTACCATGCCTCAAAGTGCCTCTGCCTGGAAGTTAGGTAGGCTCACTACATCTGGGATTTCCCAGACAGCAGGAAGATATCATGTGTCAAATATCTGTAAAAGTTTGTTTCTTTATTATAGTGGATTTCAGTAGAAATACTACACTCTAAGGAGTTTCTCTTGGTGACCCTAGGCAAAAATTAAAAATTACTGGTTCTTAAAAAAAGGAGGGAAATGTGCACTTTTGTGATATAATTGTCCATTAAATATCGTTCTACTGTATTCCGAGACATCCATATGCATTATCTCTAGGGTAGTGGTTGGAATAAACTGGGAGAATTTATTTATTTATTTACTTACTTATTTGAGTTGGAGTCTCACTCTGTCACCCAGGCTGGAGTACTGCAGCACGGTCTCCACAGCACCACAGCCTTGACCTCCTGGACTCAGTCGATCTTCCTGCTTCAACCATCCAAGTAACTGGAACTACAGGTGCACACTGCCATGCCCAGCTAATTTTTTGATGTATTGCAGAGACGAGGTCTTGCCAAGTTTCCCAGGCTGGCTTTGGACCCCAGGCCTCAGGCAGTCCTCTCACCTTGGCCCTCCCGTAAGTGCTGGGATTACAATCTTGAGCCATTGCACCCAACCTAAACTGGGAGATTTTTTAAAAAACATCCCAAAGTTTAGACCACACCCCAAAAGATTAAAAGACAGAGTAAAGGTAAAGACAGAGGCATTGGTATTTTTTTAAAGTTCATCAAGTGATTCCAGTGCACATGGTCTCCAAAGCAATTGCCTATTTAGAAATATTTCTAGGGAATAAAATGAGTATGTCTCTTATTTGAACTTCATACCCTCAGTCATGCCAGGCAAAAATACAATTTAAAAAATGTAGTTGTATCAGGAAACTGATTTGAGAAACTGTTGGTATAAAGCAGCACATTTTAATTTTTGTGTCTTTGTATCTCCACATTAAAATAACCCAGAATGAAATCTATAATGTATAGAATCACTGTTAGCTAAAAACTAATGATTCCAACATATCAATATGTAATTTGCATTCTGATTCTTAACAACACTTGTATATGCATATTCTGAATGAATCCACACAACATTTCTCTGTATTTTAAGAGAGCCATTTTGTTGTTTACAGCACACTTTAATACATAAATATAATCTATTTAATGCTTTCATAGCATTGATTATTGGAAATACAAGGAACATCAACATATCAAGTATTTATGGTACATCTGGAAGGAATAGCCAGTATCTGCAAATTACTTCTCAGTTGCTAATTCTGCACAACATAATGAGCTGAGATTTTAGTAAAACGAAGTTATAATTTTATTTTCACTAAACACAAGATAAGAATGGATGTATGTATGTGTGTGCATTTGTTTGTTGATGAGACTCTTGCTGCTTTGTAGTGGGTTGCGCTAAATTCCAACTATGAGCTCCAGCTTGAATTATACATGCCATCTCTACTCCATCCCATCCCCCTCAGGCCGTTGGGTTCTCAGCCTCGCTGGTCGATTAAAGTCACCTGAGGAACGTTAACAAGTATTCACACCTGAGTCCTATTTCCAGAGGTTCATAGTTAATTGATCTCCAGCTCAATGTGGGCATTAGGATTTTAAGAATTTCCCAAGTGATTGCCCTGGGTCACCAAATTGAGAACCACATAACTATTCCAAACAATATTGCATTACCTATTAAGCTGTCAAACAAAAGTTTCTCGTAAGTGCATTTCTTAAATTTCACACCTAAAACATCTTTTATTGAGCTTCCATGTATATGGGGGATTTTTCTGACAAAATACAAGGTTTAATTTTGTCTTTTAATAAAGGAAGTAGTTGCTTTTTAAAACCAGAGTAAATGATATTAAAATAAGCTTTTATGTATTAATACTATTCAAATATGTATTTCCACATATATGAATACATACGTATTATGCATGTATGAAAATGTATGCTGATATATACACCCCAAAGATATATACATATGCATATTTATGTGTGTGCGTGTGTGTATGTGTGTGCATAGTCTTTTCTTATTTGCAGTTTCACCGTCCTTGGATTTAGTTATCTATGATCAATGATGGTCGAAAAGTTTTAACTAGAAAGTTCCAGATATAAATAACTTAAAATTTTAAAATGTCATGATGTTCTGAGTAAAGTTATGGAAGCTTCTATCATTCTGCTCCTGCTCCGTTCCAACCCATATCGCTGGGCTTGTGAATCCTGTCTTTGTCCAGTGTAATCACGCTGTCGATGCTACTTTTCCTTTAGTAATTTGAAAGGTTCTTGGTTATCAGATCAACTGTCATGGCATCTCAGTGCTTGTGTGCAAATAACCCTTATTTTACTAAATAATGTTATAGCTGTCCTGTTTTATTATTGTTGTTCTTTCTGTGACTAATTTATAACTATAACTTTATCATAGATCTGTATATATGGAAAAAACATAGTAAATGTAGGGTTCAGTACTATCCATGGTTTCGAGCATCTGCTGGAGGTATTGGTACATATCCCCCAAGGATAAGAGGCAACTAATGTACATAATATACACAAGACACAAAACTCTTCAAATATTTGGCCAAACATGATCTAAACGCAGAAAAAGACGCTGCAATGTTGTGCTTTAGTGTCCCCCCAAAATTTAAAACATTATGTTCACGTGGGCTGTGAGTCAATCAGATTCAGAGCCGATCAAATAAAAAATAGAAAAAGTGGATGAGAATGACCAAATGTGAATGTACATGTCAGGATTCAGGGTGATATAATTCCAACATTCTGAAGTTTAAAAAGATTTGCATTGATATGTACTTCTTTTCATTTGCTAATAGGAACCCTAAGCCCTTCAAATCCAGTAATACCAGTTTTCTTCTGATTATTCTCACCTGCCTGTGTTTTGTTCTGGAAATCCAAATAGTCACACATCCAACTTTTTGGTTTTATCATCTCTCTCTCTCTCTCTCTCTCACTTCCTCCTCCTTTCTGAATTTTACCTCTGTGTCTCTTTGTTCTATTTTATCCATTTAGCATTTAACCCTTTTCCCCCAATTTTCACTCATATGGTTATTTTCCAAGATTCATTTTCCTCTCATGTTAGAAGTCAAATTTTCTCATGTTGCAAAAAGATGGGCAGCCCATCTCTAGCTTGGCAGCAGGGAAAATGTTAATTGTCTCATCCTAGTTCACATATCCTTAGTGAGTAGCTGTTGTGTCCTCAAGTTTACCATCTCCTAGTTTTCACATATTCAGGCAGGGAAACGTAGACAGGTAATAGGAAAAACACATATGACCTGCTGTAGTGTCGATTGCCTTTAAAATGCTTACCTGAAATTCTGCTCACATAATTGGCCAAAGACTAACATTTGTTCACAGTTCTGCAAGGGAGGTAAGATGTTTAGATGTTTTCTGCATACACTAGTGCCATAAACGACATTAATTTTTTGTTAATAAAAAGGGAGAGAGTGGATGCATTTAAAACACCAAAATTATATATACCACAATCTAATAAGTGCATAATATATTTGTGTATCTTACAGTATATTTGTAATCACCCAGTCCAAAGGTGTGAAGGCAGTATGTAGATTGCAACAATGTAAAACTGAACTAGAGTTAACCTAAATGTTCACCTAACCTAGTATATTGACTCGTTCGATGTCAGTTACTCATCTGCTGAACAACGTAGATAAAAAAATCTCTATTTTTCAAGGAGTATCAATTCTAGTAAGAAAAGTCACAAAGTTCAGCAATGGTACTCCCACATCTTTAAAATAATATAAGAATTTTATCAAGTGGGACCAAAACATGAAGAAATTGAAAGTCAGGTAAAGAACTTTGTCTGTTCTGTGGGAACGATTCTTGCTTGCATTTGGCCTGGTTTCTATTCATCATCTAACATTTATGTAAGTGGAATCCCCTGCATTCATTTTTACTGCTGTCTAATACTTTTTTTATTTAAGTAATCAGCCATGTATTGAGCTCACCTATGCATTGTCATTTAGGTAGTTTCTAGTTTTTTCTCTTCAAGAAATATGCTGCCCAGAGAGAAGCAAATCAAAACCACATTGAGATAACCACCTAACTCCAGTAAGAATAGTCACCATGAATAAAACAAACAACAACAGAAGCTGGTGAGGATGCGGAGAAAAAGGAGCGCTTCGACACTGCTGGTGGAAATGCAAACTAGTGCAACCTCTTTGGAAGACACTGTGGCAGTTTCTGAAAGAACTAGAAATTGACCTTCCATGTGACTTTGCAAGCTCTCCACTGGGAATATACCCAGAGGAACTCAAGCCATTCTACCATAAAGATACCTGCACACGCATGTTTGTCTCAGCTCTATTCACGATAGCAAAAACATGGAACCAATCATACTGACGGCTGAAGCTGGACTGGGTGAAAAAAATTGTGGTACATATACACAATGGGATATTATGCAGCCATGAAGAAGGACAAACATATGAACTTTGCAGCAACTTGGATTTAGAGTCTATCAGACTCCGTGATCTAAAGAACAGAGTACCATATGTTCTCACTCATAAACAGACCTTGATCAACTATCATAATACTATAAGAAAGGGATTGGCAGTAGTGGGAAACTGCCAGGAGAAGAGGGGTGGGATTGGCAGTTGAAGAAACTGCCAGGGGAGAGAGGGGCACACCTCATCAACAAGGGTACCTGCATAATAGACATTTGTATACCTAACCTGAATTGTACTCCACATCTTTAAAATAAAAAATAAAAAATACGAAATATGCTGCCAAGAATATTCTTGTACATATCACTTATTTCAAAAAAGGAAGGGGTTGTTATAGTGTGAATACACTACCTTTAAAGATAATCAAACTATATGTAGCTTTAATGGTAATGATATATTGCTTCCAAAATAGAGTTTTATTTTATATTTTGAATAAGATTAAGAGCCTCACTTTTTCCAAAGTCCGACCAACATTAAGTAGTCAAGTTCCAAGTTGGACAAAGTTTTAAAACTTTGTTAAATGTATGCATGTACAGGTAGCATAGCATTTCTGGACAGAGTTGATTTGCTTTCATTTACTACTAATGAGGTTGAGAATTATTTTTGTGTTTACCATTTTTTCTTAGAAGAATTCATTTCCCTCTATGAAATGTATCTTTCTGTCTTTTCCTATTTTTCTATCAGATCACGTATTTTACCTGTAAATTTGCAGTTCTTTATACAATCTAGATGTCAGTATTGTTAGTTACCGTATCGTGGCTTGCAATTTTTTTCAGTGTAGTGTATCTCTGTCAACAAAAGTTGTTACTGAAATAAAATGTATTCTTTCCTTCTATTATGCTCAGTCAGCTTTTAAAATTATTAAATAAATCCGTTCTCATGCCGAGATTATAAAACTATTCTCCTACGGTTCTAAAGTTATGAGTTTTGTCTTCCAGGTTTAAGACTATACACAATCTATTTATTTTGATTTGTGGCAAATGGAATGTTGAGTAACATTCAAGGAGCCATGTTACACCGATATGGATAACAAATTCATCTAGAAATACTTATTACATAGATACTTTTAATAGATCATTTTCTAATTCCAGGTCTTTCACACCTACTATTTTAAGTGGAAATGAGTTTATTTCTGCACAATCTGTTCTGCTCCATTAGCCCATTTATTCGTTCTTGTGCTAATACCATAATGTATTAATTACTGTAGCTCTTACTAAAATTTATAATTTCCTAAGACAAGTTACCTCATCTTATTCTCTTTCAAGATCATCTTTGGTCTTCCTGGCTCTTACTACTTCTGTAGAAAATTTTAAATAGGTTGTCAAATGGAAAACTTCGTGAGTCATGACTAAGATAAAAATAGGACATCAAATTTCCCAAGTAGAGGAAAAATTTGTAATAGAAAAAAAAAGTTCATTGACAATCTAAATGCTCCACATTTTTGCCAATTATTTGGTATTGCCTATCTTTTGTTAGCCCTTTTTTATAGAATGACACTGTTTTAATATTCGTATCATTTGAGCCAGGAAATGTGGTCCGTGCCTATAATCCTAGCCCTTTTGGGAGGTCAGGATTGCTTGAGCCTAGGAGTTCAATGCCAGTCTAGGTAACATA
>NW_006997310.1:0-2047 GCF_000164805.1 Carlito syrichta | reverse complement strand
TCGTGGCATGGCACGTGACCTGCTGCAGCCTTCCTCGGACTGATGACGTTCCACTTCATGAGTGCCATACATGCCGCAAACAGTCCGATTCCGTTCATCCCCCTTCCGCCCTTTGTCCTGCTCTGGCCACACATCCTGTTTCACACAGTCTGTGCACACTGAATGCGCTGCCACTTGTCTCAGACAGTCATCTCAAGCACTTTTTAAAGTGGTGTTGTCTGTTTCTCAGACCGTCACCCTTTACAGTGACCCATGTTTCCACCCAGGGTCGTCCTCGGCCAGACTTCCTCTGGTGTCTGCAGAAGTGCAGGCCTGCAGGCCGTGAATTGTCTCAGCTTTTCTTTTGCTGCAATGGCCCGAGGCCTTTTCTCTATGGCAGAGCCCCAAGCTGTGTCTCTCAGCACTGTAGGAATGTCTTTCCACTGCCTCTCACCTTTCTGCTGAGAAGTTTGCTGCCACTCTGCCTGCCGCACCGCTGGGGCTGCTGGGTGTCTGTTTTCTTTGGCTGCTTTTAAGCGTTTTCGGCCATGTGATTGCGACATTCCTGGGCGTGGTTTTCTTTGGGTTGCTCCTGCATGGGGCTGCTAGCTCTGAATGTCGTTGACATTTTTCACTGATTGGAGAGAGCTCTTTGCCATTGTCCCTTCCAACATTTGTACCCCGGTATCTCTCTCCTCCTCTTCTGGCACCCTGTAGCACATACATTTGACCATTTAATTTTTGGCAGCATTTTCTCTCTCTTTCCCTTTTTCTTCTCTCTGTACTTCAATTTGGATAATTTCTAACAACCTGCTTTTCGGGTCATTGATCCTCTACCCCTCCAGTCTGCCGTTAAACCTATCCAATGCATTCTCAATTTCAGCTATTTTATTTTTTTAGATCTAGAGTATACATTCAATTCTTTAGATATTCAACTTGTCTGACGAAGTTATCCATCTTCCACTTTTTTCTTTTTCTCTAATTTTATTAATATTACCATAACAGTTATTTTTAAAGCCTTGTATGATAAGGCATCTGGGTGATCTGTCAATACACTTGCGTTATTTTTTCTTCCTGACTGAGGCCATATTTTTCTGCATATATATATTTCCTTTTTGGTTGTATACCGACTAGTTTGTTTGTTTGTTTGTTTGGAGATGGGGTCTTGCTACATTGCCCAGGCTGGATTCGAACTCTGGGGCTCAAGCAGTCCTTTTGCCTCAGCCCCCAAAATATGCCTGAGACTACAGGCACATACCACCATGCCCAGCTCTGAATATTGTTTTTAAAATAACTCTAGAGACTGAAGTAAGTATGTATTTTTTTCTGAGAGAGGGTACATCATGTCATCTCTCATGGAACTAGGGTGAGAGGCTGAGAACTTTAATCAGAAGTTATGCTGGGCGAGCCTGGGTCACAGCTTTAGTTCTGTGTGCTTCTTGTAAGAGCAAGGCCTTATAAGAACACATACAAGACGGGTCTCTCTTTTCCCTTACATATTGTAGAGTAAGTTTATTCACTTCCTTGGAAACGTCAATCAAAAAGTGGATATGTGGTAGAGACAACGCTGTTTCCCAAATTCGTTTCAGCTGTAGCCCTGGAACCACGGCTTCTCTTGCTGTACCACTGGGACCAAGGGACTGAGTCTTAGCCAGCCCGATGTTGCAGAAACAACTTGTCCATAAATCCCCCTGCACGATGTCTATGTTTTCTTGTCCTACTGGTGACTTTGGAGGCCACATGACAGAGACAGTGGAACTACAAAATGGAAGGGCCCTCCCTCCCAGCTGACTGCACTGGATAATGATGCTTTTATTGTATGAGCCTTGGCATTTGGAGGTGTAGCTGCAGTCAGTCTAATCTGGACTATGTAAGATTGCACTGAATTGATGAACTATTTCTAGGGAGAAATAACAATTTTATAACATTATAATAATATTAAGGCACTGTAATCAAGAGCACAGTCACTCCATTGATTCTTTTAATAGAATTACATTTTTTTCTTCATAGAGGATTGTGTCATTTCGTTTCTGTTGTTATGTAAATGTAATGGGGCTGTTTTTTTTTT
>NW_006997309.1:0-883 GCF_000164805.1 Carlito syrichta | reverse complement strand
GTTTAGAAAGTATGGGTAGTAAAACTTATAATGATGACCATCCTACACCAGCAAAAAGAGTTCAACACCTGGCTTGGTTGCAAACTTGCTATGGGATGTTGGTAAAATTCAAGACTGATAAAAATCAGAGTTGGAGTGATTTTTGACATCATTTATTTCACCCATCTCCTCCCATCTTACAGATGGAGAAATTGCGGCTCAGAGGAAGGTCACATAGCTAATTAATTAGAGTCAGGATTTGAACCTCATACCTCAAGTGATTTTTACTCTCTGAGTCTCTGTACTATGAAGTTCAAGGTAAGTTTTTAGATCCAATGGTTCATAAATGATCTTTTAACTGACAGATAATTACTACTCTCTTCTCCAGACCTGGAAAGTCCCTATGTACACATGAGTTTTGTTCTGGCAATGATTACACCAGTTGCTTCTCAGTCTCAGCCCATTCCCACAAAAACAAGGCAGAAAGAAGGGTCTGAAAGAATAAGAGACACTGCTATTAATCTTGTGTAGCCCAACAATTGGAAATTGCATCCTTGAACTAGATTTCACTGTGTTGGCTATTACTCTCCTGTCCTCTTGCTTATTAATCTCTCATTTGTCTTCTCTTTATTAATGATCCTAAACTATGTGTAGTAAACAGTCAGCTAGGAACTCATCCTCAGCTTCCTATAATTTACTTGTTCAGAAAAGGGCAGGAGGCGGGTGGAGGAGAGAGTGATGATGTTCGGGTCAAATATCCTCTTACCGGAAGGCCTGCAAGGAACCCACAGTCTTCTAATAAGCACTGAGACTGTGGCTTTTGCTGAAGCCAGCCAGAACCCTATGTGCCACTACTCTATGGATTCAATGAAGAGGCCTGGAGTTCACTTCTGTTTTAAGGACA
>NW_006997308.1:160397-165998 GCF_000164805.1 Carlito syrichta | reverse complement strand
GGGAACACTTCTACACTGTTGGTGGGAGTGTAAACTAGTGCAACCTCTGTGGAAAGCAGTGTGGCGATTCCTAAAAGCTCTAAAAATTGACCTTCCATATGACCCTGCAATCCCCCTACTGGGAATATACCTGAAGAACACAAATCACTCTATAAAAAAGATACCTGCACACGTATGTTTATCGCAGCATTGTTCACAATAGCAAGAACCTGGAAACAACCATGCTGCCCATCAAAAGAGGACTGGATTAAAAAAATGTGGTACATATACACGATGGAATACTACGCAGCCATAAAAAAGAACAAAATCATGAATTTCGCTGCAACCTGGATGGAACTAGAGTCTATAATACTGAGTGACCTCTCACAAAAACAAAAATCCGAATATCACATGTTCTCACTCATATAATGGACCTTGAACATCCAATGCAATACTATGAGAAAATGACTGACGGTACTGGGAAACTATGGGGGGAGGGGGATGGGAATAACAGTAGCAAATATCTGTCGGGGGATGGGAAAACACTTCTTATCTACAGGGTGCCTGAATGAAATGTCATTGTACACCTAACCCTTAACTGTACCCCACAAAACCATAATAAAAAATACTGATTAATGGAAAAAAAAAAAAAAAAAAAAGAAGTGTCCAGAACAGGCAAATCCATAGAGACAGAAAGTGGTTTTAAAAAAAAAAAAAAACACTTTATTTGCAAATTGTTTTCTCACCCCAAAGCAATACATTTTTTACATAAATTCTATGTCCATTTTTATAAACTCCCTGTTTTACAGTCTCCCTGTTTGTTCTGTTTCTTCTTTCTTCCTCCTATTCATAATAATCTTCATTTGGTCACATTTTTTTACATGTAAAGCTTTCTCTGATGTCCTAGAGAGTTCATACCCTCCACTGTAGGCCTTCATTATTTTTCTTCTCCTTTTTTCCCCAGTAAGATTCCACAAACTCTTTTTGTGACAAAGAATCACATAATTAGCCTCATAATTAGCCCTCTGGCCTTAAAGTATTCTTGTTATGGGGCATGAAGTCCAGAACTTTCCACTGTCTTTCAGCAGTAGATATGCATAATATTCAGTAACTATCTCTTTTCTGAACCTTCTCATAGATATTTGGTCTCCTTATCTTCTATTTACTAATTTTTCAAATCCTCTGAGGACCAACTGGGGACTCCTTAGATCCCCAGCAGGAGCCATCAGGTAGGCAAGGGGGCTGAACTCCACCTCCCCCAACCTTCAACTAAAGCAATGATCCCTTACATTTTTGGTATCAGGGACTGGTTTTGTGGAGGACAAATTTTCCACGGACAGGCAGGGAGAGGAAAGCGATGGTTTCGAATAATTCAAGCACAAAACATTTATTGTGTACTTTCTATTATTATTACATTGTAATATATAATGAAATACTTATACAACACACCATAAAAAAAAGAAATACACTCAGAAGTGGTAAATTCGATAATGGGCAGATCACACACAAACTAAAATAACTGTTGGATTCTACGTTAAAGCCTCAGATGCAGCTGTATAATTGAAGTACATCAATTCACTTGTCACTCACTGATATGAGTTTTATGATATGAGTCTGCAAGCAATTGATTTATTATGGTCTATCTGCAGTCAAACCTCACTGCTAATGTTAATCTGTATTTGCAGCCACTTCCCAGTGCTAGCATCACTGTCTCAGCTCCACCTCAGATCATCAAGCATTAGATTCTCATAAGGAAGGCACATTCTAGACCCTTCTCATGTACAGTTCACAAGAGGGTTCATGCTCCTATGGAAATCTAATGCCACTGCTGATCTGACAGAAGGTGGAGTTCAGGCAGTACGGCAAGCAATGGGGAGCGACTATAAATGTAGATGAAGCTTGCTGTCTCACCCACCACTCACCTCCTGCTATGTGACCTGGTTCCTAACAGGCCACAGACCAGTACCAGTCCCCAAGTGTCGTGGACCCCTGAACTAAAGTATTTGCACTGGGCACTTGCTGGCTTCAGCTAAACTTTCATGTGATAAAAAGAATTCTGAGTCTGAGGCTTCAGTAAAAATTAAAATCACTGACCCATCCACTGGATTTTGTAGTAGAAACTTCTTTTGCTATTTTTAAAAAAATAATATAGCCCCTATCTACTTTGGGGGGGGCGGAACTCTTGAATTTCTTTTCTTCTATATTCTTATATTTTCAGCATACAGTTCATAAACTTTGAAGTTAGTTTCGACCTTACCTTCTGTCTCATCCCAAGAATTCTTTGTTTTACCTCAGAAATATTTCTCAAATCTGGCTCCTCTTTGTTATTTACACTGTCTTGTTTTGGTTAGGAGTTCATCATCTCTTTTCTTTTTTTTTAATACAGTCAGGGATGCATGTGCAAGTTTGTTACATGGATATATTGGGTAATGATGAGGCCTGGGTTTCTAGTGAAACCATCACCTAAATAGTGAATATTGTGTTCAGCTGATAATTTTTCAGCCCTCACCCATCTCCCACCATCTACCCTTTTGGAGTCCCCAGTGTTTATTATTTCCATCTTTATGTCCATGTGTGCCCATTGGTTAGTTCTTACTTATAAGTGAAAACATATGGTATTTGATTTTCTGCTTCTGAGTTATTTCAGTTAGGATAATGGCCTCCAGTTCCATCCATGTTGCTGCAAAATACAAGACTTCACTTTTGTTTATCATTGCATAGTATTCCATGGTCATCATCTCTTAAATAGGAATCATATCTTATATTCTTCACCTCTCTCTCTCTCTCTTTCTCTCTCTCTCTCTCTCTGTGTCTCTCTCTGTGTGTGTGTGTGTGTGTGTCTCCAGTTCTCGAACTATGGCAAGGATAACCTTCCATAACACATGTATTCTCAATGTCTGTTGCCCCTTAATCTATAGCTCCTTAGGCCCAGGCATTCTATTCCTCTTTTCATTCCACATCAATCCAAATGCAGGTCCTCCCAAAGAATCCACTAGAAAAAGACAACCAATGAGCAAGGTCAGCCTTAGCAAAGATCTATGGAAGAGGTAAAAGAGGAAGACTTCCTCCTTACAGAAAACCATGTAAAAATCCAGATTAGACATAGCTCTCCTCCCTCCAGTTTCTCCTCTGGGCCAAGCCACCCCTAGGCGTTCCCTCCCTGAACTTGCTCCTGACCAATGTCCAACATCCTTGGCTACTCTCTTTTCTCTCTTACTGCAGACCCACCCCTAAACTTCTCATTCCTCCTGCAGGTATTGATTTTAAACATGAGGCCCAAATGTGAGAAGAGGCAGGAAAGAACATGAAATTGAGTCAGGTCAAGATTAGAATCTCAATTCTGTCATTTACTTGCTCTGTGACCTAGACAAGTTAGGTCATATTTTTTTACATCTGTAAAATGAGATTTTTGTTTGTTTGTTTGTTTGTTTTTTAGTTGGAGTCTCAGTCTGTCATCCAGGCTGGAATACAGTGGCATGCTCATGGCTACCTCAGTCTCAACATGCTAGGCTCAGGTGATCCTTCTGCCTCAGTCTTTCAAGTAGCTGGAACTACAGGCATGCACCACCACGTCTGGCTAATTTTTTGATTTATTGTAGAGATGAGGTCTCGTCAAGTTGCCCAGGCTGGTCTCGAGCCTGTGGGTTCAGGCAATCCTCTCACCTTGGACTCTCAAAGTGCTGGGATTATAGGCATGAGCCTATATATGTTAATATATATGCTAATGTTTTTAACAGATTTATATAATGATTACAGATAATATACATAAATCATATCACATATAATAGGTAACTAATAAATAGAGCTAAAAATAATTTTGTAGTTCTTGCTGTCCTGATATTGTATCTCTAGCATGTTTGCTATAAGAACACGATATCCTCATGTGTGAATCTTGTTCTTTGATCATTGGGATCACTGTGCTGTAGGTAGTTACCATTATCTGATTGAAGGCTGCTCACCTGTGGCTAAGTATAGGGATATCTCTGAAGATGAAGCCACCTGTAGAAGAAAGTAGTTCCTAAGGAAACAAACAAGAATCATGAGAATGAATTCTAGGTAAATATGAGCAGAGCCCCGCTTCTCTCTCTGGATTGAACATCAAGAAGTAGGGATGTCTGCAGTTGTTCTCCTGAAAGGTGGATAAAAGTGTTCTCCTGTGTGAAGGGGGAGAGACAGAGTGGAAGGCGGGGACCCCTGTGGGTACCTCAAGCTAGAAATGCGTAACTTAAATGAAATCTAAATTCACAAATCTCTTTATTTTCTCATTTCTATCTCCAAGTAAGTCTTCTTGTACAACTCAGATGGACAAGTGGGTGAGTCTTTTGCCTATATAATTACCACAAATGTTAAAGACAGAAAGTGTTCTTTAGAGGATAGCATCATGGCGGCAGCAGTAGCCCATGAGAAGCACCAGGAGGAAGGTGAATCTTGGAAAGAAAGTCTGAGATTTCTTGATTCATTTGCCCTTCCCTTTCAAAAAATTCTACTTACAGTGCCAACCTGAAGGTTTCTGGGTCTTATTTTTATTAAGAATGTGGCATTTCCATATAAGTGCTGATCAGGTCCTGTGATTTCTTGGGGAATCCAGGATATTTTTTGCTGTTATTCCTGTCCTGGGCAATCTTGATTTATAGAATCATTAAAGCATCTGGAATAGATGAATCAACAGCTAAAGAATAAAGTACTCAGAGTATAACATCAACAAAACCCTAAACCAGACACACAAATTTATAGAGACCTCAACAGAACAAAAAACCATTTCACCCTAGACACTATCCACAGTGGAGTACAGGAAGGTGCCATGGTTCTTTGGATTCATGCTGGGAGAGGTTTGACCTCTTTAATATCAGCTGAGCCCTCAACGTGCCTTAATAGGCATTGTTCTTACTTGTCTATGGCCAGTTCCATCTTTGTCACTTTCAATGATGGTTTCAAACCTCTCTACTCACCTTAACCCCCCTATGTCTTTCCTGTATCCCATTCATATGATCTCACAGAAAACATTCCACAGATTAAAATAGGTGACCCAGCCTGGATTTCCTTATCTTCTTTCTCCTACACCAGCAATCATCCTATACCCACATTCTGCTGACCATCTCCCTCCAACAGTCAAGAAAGAGATGCTCCTCCCTCTACCAGATACATTGTTTCTTATCGTTCTTTGTCTTATACTTTCCCATCAATGGTCCTTCAGCTTTTGATGGTTTAAATCTTCCCTTGCTAATGGGTCCTTCCCCTATTCCCAAGACACATGAGCAAGTGGCTCCTAATTTTATTTATTTAGTTAGTTAGTTAGTTAGTTAGATATGAGTCAGAGTCTCACTCTGACTGGAGCGCAGTGTCATGATCATGGCTCACCACAGACTTGACTCCTGGCCTTAGGTGATCCTTCCACCTCATGCTCCCAAGTAGCTGGGACTACAGGTGAGCACCACTACACCCAACTAATTTTTGTCTTTTTAATTTTTTGTAGAGACGAGGTCTTGCTATATTGCCCAAACAGGTTTCGAATTCCTGGGTTCAGTCAATCCTCCTTCCTCAGCCCCCTAAAGTGCTAGGATTACAGGCGTGAGCCACCGCATCTAACACTGTCTCCTTTTTTTTTTTTTTTTTGAGTTGGAG
>NW_006997308.1:109903-160238 GCF_000164805.1 Carlito syrichta | reverse complement strand
CTAAACCGCAGCGACCCTGCTTGGCTTGGAGTCCCAGGCACACCCTTTGCCTGCGCTCCCAGAAGGGTCCTGCTGATGGCGCCCCCATGTGTCGCCTTCTTTAATGTCCTCTCCCACTCCCACATCTCCATATTCCTATCTCTAGCTACTCCCCTCACCTTCCCTCTTAGTTTCTACTATTTACTCCTCAACTCAATCCTAGATGCTCTCATCAAGAATACCTGTGAACTCCACATTGCACAAGCCAATAGACATTTTTTATCTTCACTTCCATTACCCCTCACCTCTTGTTCCTAGCACTGACATATGTATTTACCCTAAAGATTCAATTGGAGTCACCTCCTCTGTGACTTGGTCCCAGGTTTCTCTGGGCAAGGGTGACTCCTCCCCTCTTGGCATCCATGCAGTACTGGATGTGTATCTGCTACACCTTCCCACCTTGTAGTAATCAACTCCACATTGCTTCCTCCTCTCCTAATCTGTAAGTTCCTTGAAAATACAGGCATTTTGTTTCTATACCTGGCATGTAGACTGCCAATAAATGTTTCTGAATTTAACTAAATTCATTTTAGTTTTTTGTTACTGAAAAACAAGTTGAAATATTTATTGATTTGCTTAAGAAAATCTTATAGACTAATTTAAACTAGAATCACCTCTCTGTTTTTTCTGTAACTATTAAATAAGGAGAAAATTGAAACATGAAAATATTCTCCCCATTGAAACTAAACCTCACATGTTTTGATTCAAGTTCACAGTAGTCACTTTTCCAAGTATGTCACATGCACTGTCATTACATACTAATGTTGGTGGTAAGAAAAGAGTGAAGGAGTCTGTCTGTAAAGGTACAGTGGCACAGCTGAAAGAATCTCAGACTGGGAAGAAAGACACTTGCCTTCTATTCTCTGCTCTGCTAATAACTCACTGGGTTGAGTCCCTTCTTCAGTCACCCCATCTGAAAAATAATAGGGTTGAATTAAATGATCAATAAGGGTATTTCCTGCTCTAAATGGCTAAAATTCTATTTTTTCTGACTTAAAAGATTTGATGTATGGAGTACAGATGAAGGTCACAGATTTTCAGAGGCTGAGGAACTATTAAACTAGCCTCTGGGAAGAGATATCAGCAAGGATTTTGAAGTCTACATGAAAGTCAATCATGGATGAAATTCAAGATAATGTCTTCATCTGTAAAATGGGGATAATAGTGGTCTTCTAAATTAATAAACATTTGGATTGTGGGGATCATCTCAGCTGAGGCATGTGAAAATGCAATACTAGCTATCAAGTACTTTTTAAAGTTTATTTTTTTCATAATAGATTATTAATAATAGTAGCCAGCTACAGGTAGGAACTACAGTAGAAATTTCTCTAGAACTGAAACACATTCTTTTTTTTTTTTAATCAATATTTTTTATTATGGTTTTGTGGGGTATAGTTAAGGGTTAGGTATACAATTACGTTTCATTCAGGCACCCTGTTGATAAGAGGTGTTTCCCCTTCCCCAGACAGATATTTGCTATTGTTAATCCCATCCCCCTCTCCCCCATAGTTTCCCAGTACCGTCAGTCATTTTCTTATAGTATTACATTGGATGTTCAAGGTCCATTATATGAGTGAGAACATGTGATACTCGGATCTTTGTGAAACACATTCATTAACAAATATTCTATCCTACTCAGTTTAAAAGCAGGTTCTCATGTAGTCCCCTAGAGACAATATCAGATTTGATATCTACAAGGATCATCTAGACTCACTGTAACCACAGTCAAAAAGATTTACAAAGGTTACAATGACTTTTGCATATATCCAAATTGTGTTTAATAATAACAAAAACAATAGCATATAGTATACAGGGTACACTTCAGAGTTTATGAGATACTTTCATTTTACCCATGATGATAGTCTCAGAGAGATTAAGTAACCTGCATAATGCTTCACAGCCCAATCAGACAGGGATTCTCAGATTAGAGTTAGGTAAGCCAGGTCTCCCAGTATCCTACGGAACTAATAAGAAAATTCATAAAACACATATATAAATACTTAGACAAAGTGATGTAGGTGATAAAATTGAAACGCTCCATGCTACAGAGTTCAATAATGACCAGAGTATATGCATAAAATTTACATTGTTTTAGAATGAAAAACCTGACCAAAAAGTCAGAGAAATGTGGGCATGACCACACAACAGTATCTGAAAACTCACCAAGTTCAACTTAGCAACTGGGAGGTTTGCTCCTCAGCAGATGGCAAATAAGGTTTTGTTTTCCAAGGTGATGGCAGGGAAGTGGGCACAAGAATAGGACATATACAGATCAGATAACTCCCAAAACCACAGGCCTTCACTGTATAAACACACAGGCAAAGCAGTCACAAATCAAAGATGTGTCACTTGCCTGGAGAAAGTTCCTGGGATCTATAGGGGGAGACCCCCCAGAAAAGCAGAATTATCTTTTGAAGGGAAGGTCCCATGTAGCACAGGCTTCCCCCATTAAGTGTGTTCTAGGAACCCATTGGCATCAGTGTACCACCTAGTGTTGCTGTGACAGGCTGTTTTAGGCTTCAGTAAAATTTTTTTGTGGCAAACAGATGACTGGTTCTTCCACCAAGGCCACACCGCACTTAGTGTTCAGCGGATTTTGACCCCAAACGGCATGACCCCTGTGCCCCACCCTCCCTATTTACCTCGCTCTGAGCGACTTTCTTTTGTTTGTTTCCCTGGATTAAAAAAGTCCTTGAAGAGAAACATTTTTGCCAATATGGAAGAGGTGAAACAAAAAAACAGAAGAAGCACTAAAAGGCATCAAAACTGATGAGTTCAAAACTGTTTTCAGCAGGGGAAAAGTGTCTCGATAGGTGTATTGCATCAAATGGAGGGTACTTTGAAGTTAACTGAAGTTTAAACATGTAAGAATAAATACACAATTTTTTATAAATAAATTCCAGGTTTTTGGGGTTACCCCTTGTATAGTCTGCCTTTTATTTCGCCAATGCACCACTTTGTAAAATTATAGCATTCATGAGATTCCTAATTCCATGCAAGTCTAAAAACTCATGAGAGGGTGAGAACTTCTTAATTGCTGCCTTTCACAGACTGGCGGGGTCTAGGGTAACTAGATGGCAGATTGAAGGCTGACGCTAAAAGGAAAGTTCAAAGGAAGCCTCTCCCTTACCTCCCCATTGATCAGCAGGTGGATTTGAGGGGATTTACACTGGAAATATCACATCCGCTCTTTCACTTTAATCAAGAACCTCACTTTTTTTTTTTTAATTTTCTAAACCATTACAGTAACATCCTAACTGGAATCTGAGTCCCTAATCACAGTCTCCTTCAATCTACCTCTTCAGTTTTAACAAAAGTGATCTTTGCAAAATACCATTTGACCGTGTCACATCCCTTTATAAAAAATAAAAAATAAAATTTTAAAAATCCTTCCAATAAATCACAGCTGCCTGCAGGACAAAGGCTAAATCCCTCCGCGTTGAATCTAAAGTTCCTTCATCCTTTGGCTCCACTCTGTAACTCACCCTCAACCCTGCAATTCAGCCTCCCCAAGTTAATTTCAGGATGTACTCCCACAGGTACCATATTCTGTCATGTTCCCATGCCTTTATTCAAGTCAGGCTATCTGCTGGAAATATCCTTTCCCTTGTCCATTAGGCAAAATCCTATAATGCTTCGGAGGTTCAGCTCAAATGCCACTTGTTCTAGATGTCACCTCTCATCCCAATCCCCGAGAAAATTAGATGCTGTCTCTGTGATGTGTTCCTGTGGTTCTGTGCTGACCTGTTGCCTGGCGTTCTCAATATGTTACAACTGCTTCTTTTCTTATCTTTTACCCTAACTAGACTGTGATGGCAAGAATTGTCTTGACCTATATATCCCCCGTTTTGGTGAGGGCACAGAATAGATGTTCAATGCAGGTTTGTTGAAAAAAGTCCATGAAGCATTTACAGAACTTCATAAGTACCTTGTAAAATATATTGGGCGTATGAAGACCTCTTTTTAACTATGCTAAATCTTAGGGGAACAAACTGCTGGAGTAGACAAGTGAGCTCAAACATTGGCCCGCTGACCACATTCAATTTCTAATAAAGTTTTTACTAAGTCATAATAAAATAAGAAAAAAGTAATAAAGTGAGATTTTCTACTCCTTTTTTTAATCATCCCCTTCCTCCTCTTTTTCTTGTGCTAAGATATCTTTGTTTTAGTAAGATAAACGGAGCAGTAGTAGACAGCAGTTTTGTTTGGGTTTTGCTTATTTGTTTATGCTCTTACTTGGCAATCTAAAAATAAGCAAGTCAATATTGGTCTTTGTAACATTCAGGGTCTCAGCAGGAAACAGAACTCACCCCAGATGGTTCAAATAAAGAGACTTTCATGAAAGAACCACTTACAGAGCTGGGAGGGTTGGGAGAATAAATAAGGGCAGTGAGATGCCCAGAAAGGTCAAGAGAAGGAAACAGCGTCACCGCAGCCTGGTAAGTGCTAGAGCCCTGGAGAAGGGGCCACCCAGCAGAACCCATAGCTTTGGAGAGACATCACTACTCTTGACATGCTACACCACAGCAAAGTTTCTCTTCTGTCACTGCTCAGTCTCCTGCTAGGGGCTCCCATTGGCCAAGCCCAGCTGTAAGCCAGCCAGCAAAGAACTGGAACGGCCCAGGGGGTCAGTCTCCTGGTCACAGAGCAGCTCAGGGATAGGCCCAGAATGAATTAGGAGAAGAGGAGAGTGAAGAATTACCTGCATAGTCTCCCACAAGTTCTTAAGTGGTTCATGAAAACTAAATCTTGGCTACCACTGATGCGGTGATATGAGCACCCAAAAGGGAGACCGAATCCTGAATTCTAAATGAATCCCTTCTAATTACTAGCTGGGTGAACTTTGGCAAGTCCTTTAACTTCTCTTGCTACATTTTCTTAATCTATAAAATGGGAATGATAATCACTGTCCTACCAAGCCCCAGGGTTGTTGCAAGAGTTAAAAGAAGCAGCAGAAATAAAAGGGCTTATAAACTGCAAAGTAGTTGTAGTTTAATTTAACCAGCACTTACATAGTTCTTACTGTGTGCCAGGCTCTGTTCTAAGCCCTTAACAAACAATAATCCAGATAATCTTTCTTGTGGATTTTCCCCACATACAATGGAACATATATTTTCCTCGTGGGGCAGAAAAAAGATATAAGGATGAATGATACACTCATCTTTACTATCAATATTATAACTGGGATCAACTTCATTCATTCTGAAACAAGAATGCTAAGATAACCTTTATACCCCTTGCTAAGAGGTTTTAGGATATCTTGATACTTTATTCAAATTAAGGCTAAAATTTACCTTATTTTCATGCATTTCACTACTTGAAAAAAATGAGAGCCAGTAGCAGATAATGAACCTTTACTATTGTCATTATTGTTCTTACTATGTTATTGTCAACCAAAATGGAGACTCTGCAGTGGTCCAAAGCTAAACACAGAACACAACACATTTTTATCTGGGAACACAACACATTTTTATGGCATTCTTTCAGTTTCTTTTTCCACACACTTCAAAAATAGTAATAATCACAGACACCATAACTGATTTCACGAAAAACCAATAATCAATATGGTCCACAGTCCACTCATTGTTTTGCCAGCTCGCTAACCAAGACCACCCGTAGATTTAGACCAGTGGATGGACTAGAAGGGTTGTTCCCTCCAAACCTGTTTCAAACACCCTTCCTTGTGCCCAGAGCGCTCATAAAACATGATCACAAATCATCACAAACAGAGAATTTCCAGTGGAGGTTTTAGAGGCTGTGGCTGGAGGACAAAAAGTCTTTGAGTTCAGTTACATGTCGTCGTTAGGGAGTTTCTTTCAACCTAGAGCTGCACAAATCCCAAGCAGAAACAGAGTAGCAGAAATAAAACAGGCATGAAAGTCAGGAGCAACCAGAATTCAAATCCCAGCTCCCCAACTTACTAGGTACGTGGCCTTGGGTAAATCACTTAATGTAGCTGAACTGAACAAAGTAGAAAAATGATGTCTGCCTTTTAGGATTGCTGTAGAAATAAATAAGATAACATATGGCATATGTGGCTTGGTGACTAAAATATAGCAGATGCTCACTAAAGACATATAATGAAGAAAATGAGGACGGTCATGTATGATGTCCTAACCCAGAAGGGACTGACTGTGGATGAAGACAAAGTGAATAAAGTGTACTTGACTTTCTCACCACACAGGAGTAAGTGCTGATCAACATTCCTCAGCTATAGGGGACAGCAGCTATTTGCCTAGTATTTCTCCTTCTTGCTGGGAATAGCACTCCCCTTTTTGGTGGGGATGGTGTCTCCCCTTCTCCATATATTCACCTCTAGTAGGATTGGCCAACCATAATACCCCATACTCCCTCAGGCCACAGAGAGATCATGAGATCCAGCCAGACTAATCAAAGGAAATAATTTCTTCCCTAAGACTTTGTAAACTGGAACTGAAAAAAAAGAGCCTTTCTACCCTGGAGTCAAAGCTAAGAGGATGTGGCCTAGGACCTGACTATTTCCAAAACTTGGTGAAAACAGATCTCAGCAAAAGAAACTGATATGCAGGATGCAGCAGAAACAAAAGGCAGCACATGAAAAAGGGGTCTGGTTGAAATCAAGTCCCTGGTTCCAGATATCCTTGAGGCCATCTATAGCCTTGCCTATCCATTCTACACTTTCGTTATCAAAGCCAGTAAATTTCCTTTCTGCCTAAGCCAGTTTACTTGGTTTCTGTCATGCTCAACCAGGCTGAGTAGTACAGGAGTCATTCATCTAAATATGAGACAAGCCAAATCCAAGATAACACCTCTCCACCTCTCAGAACTCAGAGTATAAGAGAAATATCTATGAGAAGCATCCTTGATGGTAGGGACAGGGGAGACGGCATTTCTTTCTTTCTTTAGTTAGTCCCTCAATATCTATTACAGAAAAATTTAATATGTCCCACACACACATCCATGAGAATTCAACATTGTTTCTACTGTCATAGTCTAGAGGTCAACATGTAGATTAGAAACCATAATACAAGAAAATACTTGTACCAGTAAAGGTAAGGACAAAGTGCAGAGAGCATAAGGAATATTTTTCAAGCCTTCACCAAAGCAAAAAGTGAAGGTAAGACTTGAAAGTCGAGCAGTTTTTCAAAACAGTGCTTTCTCAAACTCTCTATAATAAAATTCCAGTTTTGTCTAGTGATGTATAGGAACGTGTGTGTGTGTGTGTGTGTGTGTGTGTGTATTTTATTCTAATCCTTTACAGACCAGTGTGTAGTCCTACTACACCTGAACTTGACTAGCATGTAGTTTGCACCACCTGTGACTCACTACACAGATTCAACATCTTTGGAACTGTCTATATCTTTCTTGTCCAGTGAGACAAGTCTACTAATCAAGCACTTGGATGTTACAGCAATGCCAAATTGTAATGCATTTTCTAAACATTCACTCTCCATTTTTGTGCTTATTTTGTCTCATAGCAATAACTAACAGTTCTCAGCCCAGCAGTGTGTAGGAGAGTAGCATGGTTCTAGAAGGCAGGCTGGGCCACAGCATCTCAGGCAGCATCACGAAGGTTTGGGAGAGTATGATGATTTAAAAAAATAAACATAAAATAAGCATGTAGTTCCAGGCACCTCAGCCATGCTGACTGGCTTCTAGATGAGAGCAAGAGTTTTCCTTACTCTATTGGCAATATTGTATTATTGAGGCAAGAAGCCAAAATCAGAAGTTGATATGGTCAGCAGATAAGTTAAAGAAAAACAAACAGCATCATCTCCAGTATGTGCCCAACCCTGACCCAGTATCCCAGTCCTAACCCTGGATCTGGCACATACTAGGTGGCTACCTTTATGTAACGTTCTCTTTCTGAGAGTCCAAACAATTCACAAGGTCTAACTTTGGGCCAAACGTGGTGGCTCATGCCTATAATCCAAGCACTTTGGGAGGCTGAGGCAGGAGATTTGCTTGAGGCCAGGAGTTCAAGACCAGCCTGGGCAACATAGCAAGAGCCATCTCTACAAAAATAAGATTAAAATAAAATAAAAAACAGACTTTGAATCCTGTTGTTGTGTACAGCTGAACTTTCAGTATCCCTGTTGTAGAGATGAGTGTATCAGAACTTAAGGCCCCTGAACGCAAAAATCTTCCAACCACATACTCTGTTTGTTCTGATTCCTGACTCACCAGGCTACCCTTGTTCTATAGTGCCCCATGAGCCGGTGCAGGGAGAGAAGCCTCTGGTTAATCAGTGAACATGGTTCAGCTGGCATGAGACAGCTGCACATAAATGAAGAACTGAGAATACTAGTGTCTAGGTTGGTTATTGTTACATTAGAAACTTCCCCAAAACTTGGTGTCCTAAAACAAGATGCATAGTCTATATGCTTTCTTTAAAACACCAACCAATATCAAGTTGAATATTCTTTTGCAGAGATGGGGAATAGCATTCAGATTAACCAGGAGTTCATGAAGATATGTCATTCTTATCACATCAGAAAAAACATGCAAGAATATGGGAATGATAGGATTCAAAATTCAATTTGTTTACTTAGTTACCCACTCAATAAGCTTGGATCTAATACATTCAAAATGCATGATGTATCTAAGATGTCTTGGAATGTATAAAGAGAATTTAGACCTGCATAGTGCCTTTAAAGAAATACGGTCTCTACAGTAAGCACCAAAGAGTGAGGTGCCCCAGTTGCCCTAGAAACTATAGCCATTTGCTTCACCTGTCTCTCTTCCAGTAGACCACAAATGCCTCAAAATTGCAGATCTCATTTTATCTACATTTAATACACATTAAGTGCTCAATGAATGTTTCCTAAAATAAAAATTAAATAAACATCTGGAACAAAAGAAAACTATACACATTTAGTATAGAATTCATTCTTTGCAGACAGAATGGTTTGACTTACCAATCACACAATTTGCCCACAAAATAGTGACACTGTAGCCCACCAAAAAGAACTGAATAAGAGTATAAGTCAATAAAAAAGGCATTTTTGTTTCTCTCCCTCTCCTTTGTAGGAACATCTCCTCCTTGGAAGGGAGAAAGAAAATTACAAACAGTGGACTGAGCGCTTTTGAAGCTGGGCTATCAACAAAGAATCTTCTAAATCAATTCACCACCAGAAACGGAATGCAGGCAGTTCTCAGAAATGTCTCACAAAGAAGCACAGAGAAAGGCTCTCTGAAGGCGGAAGCAGGAGATGTTTCCATCCTGAAGACGGAAATTGAGCCCGGCAATGAATCCTGCACCCTCAAACTTTTCCACGGGGTCAGAAGTGCCTGTGGTACCACAGCCATCTCAGTGCAAATTATTCAGAGAGGGTCAGAACACTTTCTCCAGGCCACCAGGGTGAGTTTTCATCCTAGGCATGAAAGTCAGATTTCCCAGCTGCCCTCCCCCTGGGCTCTCCACCCTCTGCCAGCACCAGGCCCGTGGGGCAGAGTCCGCCAGCAGAGGAACAAGAAGCATTGAGGAGGAGCACCAACTTGAGCATCTGCCAGCACCATCTGCACATTCCACAGACTGAGGAGACAGAAGCGGCCTCAAGCCCCATTGAATTTGCAGAACGGGAATGTCAAAGAGGGAGACTGATGACATCAGCTGGACTTCACGGAGTCCAGGACCTAAGGGGGTTCAGTGGATCCACTTAGCTTTCCAGGTCCAAAAGGACAATTTTGCTACTGTACCCTGAGCTTGTAAGAGCTGATGTTCCAACTAATCTCATTTTTTTAAATGGTCTTTTTAAAAAAGCAGTTTTAGGTTCACAGCAAAATTGAGCAGAACAAAATGACTATTTTAAAATGTATAATTGGATCCATAAGCATGCTTTCAGATTCTATAGGCCATGTGCTGGATGAAAATGTAGCAAATAAGACTGCATTATCCCAACACCAAGTTGCTCACCGTGAATACACTGAAGTTTTCCAAGTGAGTAGAGGACCAAGGAGACTCTCCTGTTCAGAAAAAAATGTCTTATGATCTCTCCCTGGCCAAGCTAAAGATCAAAGGAGCCTTAGCAAAGTCCCTGCAGTTGTCTTCTCTGAATCCAGGAAGCCCTCCATGTACATCTCGAATACCCTGCTCTAATTCTTCACTTTCTTCTCCTCTGGTGGATGATCCATTGAATGGTTTCCAACTTCTGTCCCACATGCTTCATCTCTTGTCACATCTACATGTGGGTGTGCCATGTCTCAGGGCACTACGCCTGAGCTCAGGGCTCCATAACCATCCTGGCTTGGTTGGGAATGGGGAGACTGGATGACCGCAGGCGGTGGGAGCAGATGCACAATAGCAAAATCCTCCCATAAAGAGTGCGCTGCCCCACCTGGATCCCAGTGTCCCCAGATCAGGCAGAATCAGGTGTCTGGATGACATGGGCTTCAAGCCTAGAGAATTGTAAGAGTGAGTCCACCAGCTTGTAACCAAAACTGCATGAACTATAACATTATCCCAACTAGTAAGGTGACTGAAGAGTGGATTATCAGTACACCTGAGGATACACACTGATCTATCTAATTCATTGTGAACATTTATAAAGTTCATTATGTGGACAGACCTAAGGACCATACCTCCAGTTCTTTTCTCAGGAAGATAGCCAGGTTCAGTCATTCTGCACCGATGTATACAACTGTCCCTCTTAGGAGACCTGCTTATAAATATTGAGGACCACACTGAGATACCACCTAACCCCAGTAAGAATGGCCATCATTAATAAAACAAGCACCAGATGCTGGTGAGGATGTGGAGAAAAAGGAACACTCCTACACTGCTGGTGGGAATGCAAACTAGTGCACCTCTTTGGAAGACAGTGTGGCGATTTCTGAAAGAACTAGAAATTGACCTTCCATATAATCCAGTCATCCCCCTATTGGAAATATACCTGGAGGAACTCAAGTCATTCTACCAAAAAGATACCTACACATGCATGTTTGTTGCAGCTCTATTCACAATAGCAAAAACATGGAACCAATCATACTGCCCATGAAGCTGGACTGAATTTTTTTTAATGTGGTACATATACACAATGGAATATCATGCATCCATAAAGAAGGACAAACATATGGACTATGCAGCAACTTGGATGGATTTAGAGTCTATCATATTCAGTGATCTATCACAGAAACAAAGAACAGAGTACCATATGTTCTCACTCATACGTGGACCTTGAACAATTAATATAATACTATAAGTAAGGGATTGGCAGTAGTGGGAAAATGTCAAGGGATGGGGGTGGAATTGGCAGTTGAGGGAAACTGCTGGGGGGGGCACACCTCATCAACAAGGGTACCTGCATAATGAAAATTTATATACCTAACCCTGAATTTTACCCCACATCTTTAAAATAAAAGATTTAAAAATTAAAAATTAAATAAATAAATGTTGAGGACCTCTAACTGTCAGGTACTACGTCTTGCTGTAAAATCTCAATTAAAATAAGGCATTTCACTACCAGTTCCATAGGCCCCTTCCCATTCCTTCTCCTGAAGTAAAGTATTTCCTCAAAGCCAACCTGGGCCTTGGCCCACTCTTAAGTCCATCAGTAAACACAATCTGAATTGTTTCTTGAATAAGAGTCTCCTCTCTCACTCTGAGTTATGAACTCCAAGAAGACAGGTGGCACATTTTAAGACATTCTGCATGTGTGCAATGATCACAGACATGGAGCTAAACAGCATGGGGTGAGGCACTTCACCTCCCTGTAAAATTGAGAGAACTAATAGATTGAACCTCAGAGGGTCACTAGGTGCATTACACAAAATGGTGTATGAAAATCCTCAGCGTGGAACATAGTAAGTGCTCAAACTAGTTTGCTGTTATTATCCATTATTAATATTTTAATTAATTATCTCTGAGTCTTAGATCTTTCATCTGTTAAATAGCAATAACGTATGCACATTATTGTATTATAGTAAGCAAATGAGACAATACATGGAAGAACTTAGCATGGTGCCTGGTGCATACCAGTCTCTTTGTAAATGGAGGCAATTACTACTAATTCACTGAGTACTTGCTTCTGGACTTAAAGCCCAAGTGAAGTGAGCCTACACTTCTAATGAGAAGACCTGAAACAAATCATCCATCTTTTATTTCATGAAAACTCACTTCTCAAAATAGTTAGTAAGGGACAGAGAGTTGAAAATGTATGCCCCATGAAATGAATCTTCATTCATTCCTTCTTTCTTTTATTCACTAGGTAACTACTAAGTATCTAATAAGCCTCAAGGTATGGATGGGTGATGTGATGTGTTTTCTTATGGCAACAACCTGAAACATCAAACTGCCTTCTTTCTTTCTAGATCATCTTCCAACCCAGATCATCAAAGACTAGGCCCAGAGAAGACCTTGCCAGGAAGGGACACAAATGGATTAAGGTCCCCAAAGAATGACTGATTCTCTAAATCCTAAATTTAAAAAGCAAGCAAGGATGAGGGCATAAGGAGAGTGCATTTGTTTCCTAGCGCTGCAGTAAGAAATTACCATATGCTGGGTAATATAAAATAATAGAAATGTATTCTCTCACAGACCTGGAGGTTAGAAGTCTAAAATTAAGGTGTGGACAACACCATACCCTTCCTGGAGGCTTTAGAGAGAAATCTTACCTTGCCTCTTCCAGCTTCTGGTGATTCCTGGGAATCCCTGCCATTCCTGGGCTTGTAGTTGCATTGGTCCAATCTCTGCCTCTGTCTTTACATGGCCTTCTACCCTGTATGTTTCTATGTACCTTTTCATTTTCCTACAAGGGCACCAGTCATTGGATTTAGGGCCCATCTTAATTCAGTATGAACTCATCTTAACATGTGAAAAGAAAAGACCCTATTTCCAAATAAAATCTCACAGTGATATCAGGGGTTAGGACGTGAACACTTCTTTTGGGGCAGACACAGTTCAACCCATTACAGAGTAAAAGCAGAGTCTGGTGATTCACCAAGGACCAAGGTGGCACTTGGTCCCATCCCCTCCTTCCTCTCTATGCCACCCACGGAAAGTGTACATGACCTGGTCCCTCTGAATTTAGGTGCCACCAAGAGACTTATGGTACAGGAGATTGAGGATGTTTCTCTCTCCTGGAAATCCTCAGGGGTACCCTGCCTTGTGCTGACATAGAGGACTGTGGTATAGCTCACTTAGATACACAGAGGTGTCAGCAGCTTTCCCCAGGTCAGTTGTGCATTTGAGCAAAGAACACACACCCCAAATAGAAACTAGTACCTACCGCAGGAGAAAACTGCAGAGGAGTGCCACCACAGCCACTCTCCTGGGTCCTATGTATTTTTAAGTCAGGCTTGAGAGCCTACTGAAAGTCATTTATTCATTTATCTATCCATCAATTCATCCATCCATCTATTCATTTGTAGCATAGAGTCTCTGGAGTCAGCCTTTCTGAATTGCACCCTGGCTGTACTACTTACTAGATGTGTTACTTGAACAAGGTACTTAATACCTTAAGCCTCAATATTTTCTACTATAAAATGGGAAATAATAATAATGAATATCTCACAGATTTACTTCATGGAAAAAAATCATCCCTGAGTATAGTGTCTCCTACCAAGTAATCATGGATACATGTTACCTGCTATTATGATGAAGGTGATGATGATGGTTTAGGAAATCTGCACAAAGATAGAGGGTGAAGATGCATTAACCAGACTGCAGAATGAGTGCACACAGGCAGTACCATCAAAGGCAGCCCTGAATAATTTGGGACAGGACTGCTGCTTCTGTCATTGGACTGTTTTAAGTTCTGTTGAGTTTTCAAAGGGAAGAAGATATGCTGCCACTTCCCTTGAAGTTCCCAGTTTACACGGGTCAGCTGTGTACCTGCAATTAAACCTTGAAAAGATTTCAGGAGGGCTCTCTTTTTCAGCAGCATTTTTTTAAACCATCCTTTCCCAAGTTTGTTCCCACAGTCACTTGTCAATGTGTCACTTCCCTTCAACCTGCCCTCAAATACATTTGCTAAAATACAATTTCCAAACCCTCCTTGTTACCAAGAGAGATGCTGAGAAAGAGACGAGAGCTGGAAAAGCTATAGATTCTCTTTGATGAGTCAAAGATTCTAGCATTTCCCTTTCTCGATGCTCTGCCTTTGACTGACATTGGGGCCTGTTTATAAATCTCTAACATGAGCCAGTGATCTTCTCCCAAAATCTAAAACTGCAGACCAGAATCAACTTTAGAACTGATGATGGTGGATGTGTTTTGGTTGTTCATTTCTCTGGAGTTTAATGAGTAATCTGTCAAGGGCTGTTGGTGGGAAGGATGGATGGCATAAAAGGAAGGGGGAGAGAGAATGAGGGCTCTCCAGGCCCTTGCGCCCACCCCCACGTTCCTACTTGGATGATTTTCTTCTTGTTGCTACTTTTTGAAGCCACCACTTCACTTTCTTCTTCACCCTCTGCCCAGTCAACCACTGCTTCTGCTTATGCCAAGTGACATTTGAATTGACAAAATTAAGGAAGTGCAGTGAGAAGAAAGATTGACCTAAAATCCCTGTTAAATGAGTTGCAACAATTCTGTTTTTCAACACTACCAGAACGTCAAGACATTGTGCACATGGAAAAAGATACAGAAAAGTACATTTCTTATATTGATGACCAATATATGTTGGTGTATGTATGTAGCACATGGGATGACCCCCTGGTGTCACACTGGAAATCTCTGATAACATCAGATGCTAAGTTATTAAAATAATAAAAATCTAAGATGGCCATAGCCCCTCACGATGCCCAATAACAAGTGGCTGTATCTCTAATAAGATGCATCCTCAGGCTGCAAGCCTGGACCCTGCTGAGATTCTCTGCAGCTCATCTTGCTCACCAAGGCCTTTGCAGCTTGAAGGTGACAGAGTCTACACCTGCAAGGGCAAGGTCACCCCAGCAGTCACTGTGGCCACTTCAATCAGCTAATCCCAGATCTGGCCTCTTTCCATGGCGACAAGAAACTACACGGATCTTTCCACTTGGTCACACCCAGGGGACAGAGCCTGGTACATAAACACACTCAGAGGCATGCCAGCCAGACAAATTAACTAACAGGCCTGGGGAGCAGAGGCCAAAGCCACCTGTGCAGGCAACCTGCGATTAGGCAGGCTCCTGACATATCAGCAGAGGGACCACGGCCCAAGGGATAGGACCACATGCCCTGTCAGGCCCAAATTTGCCCTGCCAGCCTGCAGCCTAGGCAACTTCTGCTCCCACCAGCTTAAACAGAGCTGAAGGAATTGTAGGCACCTTTACCACTGCTGAGAGTAATTGAGCAATAGCTTCCCAGCAGGCTGAATCGCGATGTGTTCCTTGGGAAATTATATACTTTTAACCTCTGAAACAATATAATTTGAAGGTGAATGTATTTTTCCTCAATAGTTACAGGACCTCTTATTTCCTCTAAAGAGCTGAGGTGGGAGGTTATTTTGCTGCCCCTACATATATATTTAAAGAGATACCTACAATGGATTCACTTCCAAATGTAAGTTTTGGTAGGGGGTATTTAGAAGGCCCCTGGAAATAACATTTCTGTACTGAATTTCATTTCCAATTAACCCAGTTTTGCAACCAAAGTATATGTGCCCATCCTGGGTTCCCTACACTGTTTCTATTTATGACAACAGAATCCTCCCAAACACCAAGAAGGGAAAATACATGCTCATCTTTGACTCACTGCTCCCCTTCATTCCTCAGCCTCCCATTCAATCATTCCATCACTGAGTTAGTCAACCATCCAATCCGGCCTATTTTCCATTGAAGTGGCTCTTGTGTCCGTTCCTATTCAGGTCTAATATCCCTACATTGAGCAAGACTCTTCCACCCTCACACTGGGATCACTGTGTCAGCTCCAATTAAGCCCCCTGGATTCCAGCAGCCCCTCCACATCATGCGTTCCTGCACACAGCAGCCAGCATTAGCCTGTTTCAAAGCTTCCTTTGCCAGGTCACTCCTGCTCAAACAGCTTCAATGCCTTTTATCCTACCACAATATTCAGAGCCAGCACACTCTGTTGTTGCCTTCAGGACTACAATCCCGTGAGCAAGCACCACATCACCTATCCTACTAAATTCTTGATATTTCCTAGCTGGTACCCCCCATTCTAGCCAAACCACTGACTTTTAGATCGACAGACACATCAAACTTCCGTATCTTTACTCCTAGTCCCATCGTTTGGAATTCTCTTTCATACTCTCACTTCCTAATTCAATTCTAGCCATCCTCCAAAGTTCACCTTTGCCATGAAGACTTTCTTGATTGCCCCATGCCCTTCTGTTCTCCCATAAGTACATCCGGTCTGTGTCAATTTTGTGCTTCATTACAGGCTATTGTAACCAGGTCACTGTTTCGTGTTTTTTCAGTGTACTGCTTTTTTCAAAATTGCAAGCATTTGGATGTCACAAGTCATCTGTATCATTTTTAGACAAATTCTAAAACAGATTAGCAAATAGGCAGCTTATGCAGACTGGAAAAGAAATGAAAAGATGTCGTGATGCCAACCTGGGCTCATCAAGGACAAGTCACACCAGACTAGCTTAATTCCTTTCTGTGCAGGGATTTTTAGGAAGGTAAAATAGGAAAATGCAATAAATACAATGTTCTGCATTTCACCAATGTATTTAACAAAATCTCTCCTTCCCACAGTTTAAGGGTAATAATACACTGGAAGAACTTTCTAGGTAACCAAATGACCACACCTAAAAGATGCCAGATATTGCATAGCTGTCAACCTGTAAGGATAGTTCTAGTAGTATGCTCACAGGTCCATCCCAAGAACAGTTTTTTGTCAGTGGAAGAATGGCAATATTTATGGCAGTTTGGGGAAAATATACAAATTGGAGGAAAAAAATACTAATATTGAATGATCAAGTAAAGTTACAAAGTTTTCTGGACTGGCTGGAGAAAGAGACAAAGTTGGCAATATGGCATCCGATAGAGACAAATGTAAAATGTTTCACCAAGTTCTATTCATCCAACAAGACAAGTAGGGAATGTTTTCTGATAGAAACTATTTTTTATGCTTATGATAGCATAATATGCTATCATATAAAATATCCAGTATCCAGGAGAGTTTTGAGCTATATGATGTCAAGAAACCTTCCCAATTTGAAGACTGTAATATTTTTTGGTTCTATATAGCTCTATCTTGCATCCCAAACAGATGATAAATCTATTGGCATGAACATCACGGTATAGTGAATAGAATATGGAATTTGGAATCGATAGACATGGGTTCAAATAATAGTTCTTCCACTTACTAGGTGGATAACTTCTAAGTTTCTTTATCTATAAACTAGAAATTGTGCAAGTTATGAGAACTGGCTCAGATAATGCTCCAGAGATATGACCTAGTTCAGTACCTGGCATACGGTAGGTGTTGGATAAATGTTCATTATAATTCTTTCTCTATATCCTACCCAGCTGACAGAGTAATAAGAATAAATCAGGATCTTGGAAAAAAAACATTTAGTTCTTTAATTTTGAGGGATATCTTAGAGAGGTTACTTACTCACTGGAAATGCTTTGGAGATGGAAGAACAAATAAAGGCCTTCTAGGCAGAGGGATGGCAGGAGGAAAAGCATGAAGTGTGAATGTGTAGAATGTAGCATATGCTCAGAACTGTGAGGACTCTGACCCACTAGGACTAGAGGTTGGAAACAAGGTTAGACAAGTAGAATGAACCAGATGGTACAGAACCTGAAGTACCACTCAGTCAAAGTGTAAGGAATGGATGCCTTGTGTTACTAACACAACAACCCAACCCTTAACCCCTCTCTCTGGTGTATTTAAGAACATTAAACAACAATTAAAATCAAGACATTTTCTCTTCGCTTAAGAGCAATCATTTGACAAATACAAGTCACAAGGGATGCTTCTTCTCACAGTAACAAAATTATTTCATTCTCATTTTTTCTTTCAAAAGCCAAGGCTTACTGATTTGAACCAGGTGCCTTATTGTACCCATGCAGGCATTCTAGCTGGCAGAGAGTTTGAGGCCTATTTCACCAGTTCTATTCTTCCTTTTCGAACACTAACAGGTTTGACAGGAATATGAGTAGGTGGAAAACATAATGTTTCCAATTGAAGTTCACAAGCAAGTCTCCAGTAGAGTCATTTTAGAGATTAAAGAAAGGATCATTTGAACACATGAATTTGAATGTGATTTATAGATTACTTCCAGAGACATACAGTTGCTTATCTCTCAGACAGCTGTGAGAATAGACAGTTAGAAGTCACACAGGAGGTATGTAGTCCCTAGAAAGAAAAAAAATTAAATCTTAAAGTGGCTGATGCAGCAATTAATATTTCAACCTTCCTTGTCCAAGGAAGAAAAGAGTAAGATTACAGGGATGTTGGATTCCCATGAATATGTGATTTCAGACTTGCAGGGAAAAATGCCTAATTATGTATTACAAACCCAGACCCCTTGGGCACTAATGGGCTATTTTTAAATGTTAAAAAAAAACTGTTGAGACCAAAAAACTTTATTTTTTATCAAGATTTCAGTAGCATAATCCTAGTGCATTCATAAGTAAAGATATGAAAAGAAGCAATGCGCAGTCAAGTTTCTCATGACGGTGGATTTTCCTTGTTTAAATTTATCAACAAGTATTCAGTAACTAGCTGTGATGCTAGTAGACCACATTCTCTCACCCACTAAACCTCCCCCCGACACACACACACTCTTACATAAATACACAAGAAAAAAAGACATGTGGCTCAGTCCTGGAAAGGTTTTATCATCATTTTAGGAATAGAAAGCAAACAGACAAAAGCTATGAAAATGCCTTATGCATTCACTTCACCAGACTTGAGGTGCTTCTGGAGTTTCAGAAATAAAGACTTTAAGGGAGCTAAAGAAGTCAAAAGAAGCTTCAGAGAAAAATTGCAAAGGCATCTGGGCCTTTGAGGTGGATGGCAAAGGAAGGGTCTACAAAGAAATGAATAAGTTATATGTTTGGCCAAAGGGAAGAAGCCATTTAAATGAAACATGGGCATTTTTAAGCTCATCAGGCACTCCACCACTTCCTTACACACATTCTCAAAAATGACCTTCTCCCTTGCATTTCTAGCTGATAGACATAGCAAGTGCAGTACCTCCCCATCTACTGAGGTCATACTAACACATTGACATGATAGGAAAAAAAATCTTTTTTCTTGATGAAGTCAAATACCAAAAAAAAAAACCAGTCATCCCCAGAAATAATGAGAAAATCTTACAAAATGTAAAGCAGCTAGGATAAGATCGATGAAGAATAAGGGTTGGGAAAGCCACAGTTTAAAAGACAAACAAGCAAAGGAGTTCTTCCCAAGTGTATGACAGAGCCTGAAAAAGCAGAGGATTCATTATCAGGGTAATAAACTAGCGAATTACAATCGGAATCATAGTCTTTCTTTTTTTGAGTTGGAGTCTTACTCTGTCACCCAGACTGGAGTGCAGTGGCCACTCCCGGCCACTGCAGCCTCGACTTGCTGGGCTCCAGTGATCCTTCCACCTCAGCCTTCCAAGTAGCCAGAACTACAGGCGCATGCTACCACGCCCAGCTAATTTTTTTTTTTATTATTGTAGAGATGAGGTCTCACCAAGTTACCTAGGCGGGTCTCAAACCCCCAGGCTCAGGCAATTCACTCACCTCGGCCTCCCAAAGCACAGGATTACATGCTGAGCCACCGAGCCGGCCCAGAATCATAGTATTAACCAGGCCTTTGCTGTGGCCTCAGGTTTACAGAGCCTGTGAGAGTGGCAGCAGCATTTTATGCCCTCAGAATAAAAAGAATGACAACTTCTCTCTAGGAATGTTAGAAATGTGGCCAGAAAGGGAGTTAACATAAGAGATAGAGCCTGAAAGACCTTGGATAAATGACTGTAGACTTCCACATGGGAGATAGGAGAAACTAGCTGTATTTAAGAGTAATATACTAAAGTTCTCTAGCCCTAGAGTAGATGTAGGTTACTTTGGAGATTGTAAGTGGTTCCTCAACCTACATATCTTTGTGTATGGACCCTATGGGGAAATTCGTTACTACAATCACCTTTTTTGAGTGCCAATAGGATATCCCAACTAATACAATCACCTTTTTGGAGCACCATTAAGATATCCCAACCAAGTAGTCTATTTAGGAAACAGAATTTTTAAAACTGCAGAGAAAACCTCATATAAGCTATTTATATATATCAAACCATTCCATTATTAATCAAAATCACAAAATATCTGAGGAAATCAATTTTTATTTTAAAAAAGATTAACCCAATATGACATCAGAAGAAATAGAAATGATTCATAAAAATAAAAATAACTTGTTTAATATTTTAAGATTTCTTTAGAGATATTTGAGTAGATGTTGCATATACATTAAAATAAATAAACAGATCATAATTGCTACTATGAAATAAGTGTAATCAGAGTACATGAAAAATTTTCTGGAAATTAAAAATATGATTATCAATTTTTTAAAAAAATCAATATATAGAATAGATAATTACAAAAAATAAAATTAAAGATTGAATAAGTAGAGAAAACTTCTCATGAAAAAGAGCAAAAGTGAAGAGATAGAAAACATGAGATTATGGAAGACAGAGTCAGGAAACCAACATATATCCAATGAGTCCTAGAAACTGAAACTAGGGACAATAGAGAGGAGAACATAATCAAAGAAATAATAGAGGGGGGAAACTCCCAGAGGTAAAGAAAGAGATCATTCTTAATAATGAAAAGATCTACTAAGTTAAAAAGCAAAGTGAATAGAACAACACACAAATCAACAAATTTTGATGAAAATTCAAAATTCCTAAAAATTATCATAGACAAGAACGTTTTTATAAAGTAACAACATCAGAATGATAGCATAGCTCTCAACAGCAATAAGGGCACAATTCCTTCAACGTTCTGAGGAAAATGTTTGAAATTAGAAATGTAGACCCAGCCAAACTGTCAATCAAAAGTAATGTCAAAATAAAGGCAATTTTAGTTATTCAAAGAAAAAAAATTTTTTTTTAATTTTTTATTTTATTTTATTTTATTTTTTGAATTGGAGTCTCACTCTGTCGCTCAGTGGCACACTCCCGGCCACGGTAGCCTCGATCCGCTGGGCTCTGGCGATCCTTCTGCCTCAGCCTCCCAAGTAGCTGGAACTACAGGCACGCGCTACCACGCCCAGCTAATTTTTTATTTATTGTGGAGATGAGGTCTCGCCAAGTTGCCCAGGTGGGGTCTCGAACCCGCGGGCCTAGGCAATTCACTCACCTCAGCCTCCCAAAGCATGGGATTACAGGCTGAGCCACCGAGCCCGGCTTAATTTTTATTTTAAAGATGTGAGGTACAATTCAGGATTAGGTATACAAATGTTCATTATGTAGGTGCCCTTGTTGATGAGGTGTGCTGGCTCCCCAACCCAAGTTTCTCCCAATGGGGATAAATTGCCCTGAGTAGGATGACCAACCCTCCCAGTTTTCCCAGGACTGTCCTGGTTTTAGCACTTCAAATTGTATTCTAAGCAACCCCTCATTGCCAAGCAAACTAGGACTCTTGGTTATTCGAGAATCAGCCCTTAGTTTCCAACATTACAGATTTATTTAAATTGAATCAAAAGTGAGTTTACTGTGATTTAAGGAAATGGTATTCCCACTTTTCAGATGGCAAATTGAGGCACCAAAAGGCTCAATGATTACTAAAGGCCATATACACAAAGAAAGTGGCAGAGCCAGGATTCAATCTCAGGTCTGTTTTTATCTAGTGCTACACTCTGCTCCTTGCCCCATGTTTCTTCACACAGATGGGCATGCACACACACGTAGTAGGACGGGCATACTGAAGAATTCTGGCTCCCTGTGTGCAAAAGTGACTAAAGAAGGAACAGGGGACCTTGAGCTTACTGGCATTCTGATTCAACTCAATAAACCAGGCAGCCCTGTGTTGTGAGAATAAGGCAATATCTATATTCAGCCTTAAAGACTCACAGAACAGCTTGTGGGTTCTGATGAACTTTCATTTAATTAGACAGGTCCTCAATATTTTTTTCTCTAAATTGAGACATTAAGAAAAAAGTATAGACTCTACAAAACAGACAGAGAAGAGATATGGGAGAAAATGAGATAGGAGAGAAAGAAAGGAGCAAGAGAAATGATGAAAGAGGTAGACAATGGAAGGAAAGAAAGAAAAAGAAGAACTAGACCTGCGTGGTGAGAAACTAGAACAGATAAATGAAAAACGACAGTACAGAAAGTCATGGAGAGCTCAATTAATTAGTTATTGTCCATTTCCTTGAGAGACCTCTAACAAATCTGTCCTTGTCAGTGACAGGAAATCTTTTTGAATTCTTTGTAAAAGGATATTAATGGCTGCTGCAAGCTTCAGCACCCCTTCACTGTGATGCTACAATGCAAGGAGGTAGTAGGAGTTCCTCTAGGTCATACCAGGAACCAGCTTGGTGCAGGTACGACTTCTCTCATGTGCACACAAAGATACTTCTCCAGCCCACAGATTGTCAACCCTCTATCCTTGACTGGTACATCGGAGGCTGACATTTAATACCCTGAGGATATAGATGTTTGAAAGCTGGTTATTGTAACAAAGGAAGCCATCCAAACTCTGCAAGACCAAATGGATCAGATAAAGCTGACACAGAGATAAATCTGTTTTACATTCATTCTTGCACAAGCTTTGCTAATCTATGTAGTTATAGCTTCCCACTGAAGGAGAAAAAATAGCCCACCACATGTCGTCAAGTCCACATCGCGTTCCTATTTTTAATCTCCAAGGTATAACATTTTGGGCAAAGACCATTTTTATGCTGACTTTTGCCTGAACTCCATTCACGTAGGATGACACAGGAAGAAAATGAGAAAGGAGGATGAGAGAGAGTGGGAAGAGAAAGAAGGAAAGAGGATTTCTTCTTGAATGGCTGTGTAAATGCAGATTTTGTTTTAAATGAATGAATTCTGCTCCATCATTGACACAGGATCGCTTCTCTCCCAGGCAGTCAGACATCTACTCTTCATTAGCCAGTATTTATGCTGCCAGATTGGACTTTCATATGGGAGCCTGAAGCAGGAATGGTGCAGATGGCAGGAAAGCTCTCATGAGATTGATAACGATGAAGAAAGATGCCACATTAAGTCAGAAGGTGCCACTGTTAACATCCCAGCTTGGAGGAGAATATTTCTAGCTAGCACACCCCTCCAAGGACTGTTTCTCTTCCAGCTTCAACTAAAATTCATCTCCTCCCCCAAAGCTCTCTGCCCCACCCTCTTGCTGGCAAGTGAGGGTTACATGACTTTCCTCTCTTTTGTGTGTCAACTCTTTTTGCCTCAGGTACTTAACCTTTGCTTTCCAAAGGTGGTGAGATCCTAGCTGTGGAGAGGAACTGGAGGGAGGGGGAAGGGAGGGAGAAGGCACTTTAGTCCTTGTTTCCCTTAACAAAGGCACCACTATAAGAAGTTTCGTGCAGGAAACCTGAATGGTATTTATTGTTTCAATTCAGGCCCTCATTGCATCTGCTGCCTTTCAAAGACAGATGCTGTGTTCATAAAACCAGAGCCCTGCCTCAAAGGACTTCGAGAAAGGGCAATCTCCAGGGTGTAGGACTGAGGGTTTAGGAAAGTCAACACCACCAGAGGATCTGTAGTGTGAGATGTTTGCTGCTGGGATGGAAGAACAAAGCTTCCTAGCTTCTGATTCGCAAGGGAGGGAGCAAGACTCATTTGTACCTTTAGTTTCTGGCTAAACAAATAAGTTCCTCATTCAAGGAACATGGCTTGTGTGGAGTTTGAGCTTTTCCACTGGAGAAGAATAAAAGAATCCACTACATTTCAGGAGGGGGAAAAGGGCAATATCTTGTTCTGATTTTGATCTCCATGGTCCTGCCCACTGATTTTTCTGGCCAGTGACAGACCTTCTGCTTAGACCAAACTTGAGTGAGGCTCCTCTGAGTCCTTTCTGACTAGGCTCAACCTTGGGCTTCCCTCTCTGTCTTCTAGAATCCAGTTTGAGAAACAATCCTGCTAAGTCAGTTTAGTGAAAATTCCCATCCTTTATTTCTGACCATCCTCTATATCTTATCATCCTGGTCTGCCTTTAGCAAGAAATTGTTGAATCAGCAGTCAATCAAGAATCCCCCAAACCCCTCATGTTTTCCTCTTAGCCATTTTCCATCCACTGACCACACCCTGAACTCTGCTCCACTGTATGGCTATACAGCCCCACTTGTCTTTGTTAGAGCCAGAGTTAAGCCCAATCTTTCTCCCCCACTGCAAGACCCCATTGCAGTGAGTCCTATACCTATCACCACGGCCCCTCTTGAATAGTCTGCCATCTTTAACAAGTGCCATGAATAAATTTTTGTCTTTCACACCACAAATGTATCTTTGGCATTAAAGCAGGGAATGAGTTATCTACTCCTCTTGACATCCCAGTCTCCCTGGGTGGCAACCTGACACCAGGCCAGGAAATAAGAGTGGATGAAAAGTTCTCCAGCCCCCCACTGCATCAGACAGAGAAAGCCTTCCCTTGTTCAGAAAGAGTCACCCAGAAACCAAACCAACAGACAAAATGTGACATAGTGAAACTTGCAAACTTAGCAAATTTGGAAAATTTGACTGCTCTCACCTAACCTGAGTGATATATTATCAGAGTCCATCCTAGAAAATGCAGACTGGAAAACAAAGGGAGACCACATCAAGGGCCCCTGTATAGCAATCACAAATTCATGGCAGTGTGTAAGCATTTAATTAGCTTCCCAGGCTTGCAGGAACTCCATTCAATTTAAGACACTCTAGGTGGCTCCTCCTGGACCACGCCAGCCCTCTTGGAAGCCTGGACGTAGAATGCCTACCACCAGGGAACGGTATTTGGAGAGTCTTAATTGAAGGGAATTCCTATTTTTATGTCTAGATGATGTACCATCAGCATTTCCTCCCCCACAAAAATACACAGAGGGGCAACTAGTCCAAATAACTGGTTTAAATCTGTAAATTACAGCACTGCTTCAAGGAACTTTTAAGGTCGTTTTGTGTCTACGGAAAAGTTAGATGGCATCATAAAATTTTTAGAGCTAATGTAATCTTTATACAGTGGATTCATCTCCACTGATGAGATGTGTTTGGGGTGCCACCTTTCTCTCCCCTTCTTTGGGCTTTCCTTGAGTCCTGAAAGAGAATTACTGCTCCAGGAGCATTCATGCCATGACTACACAAACACCTCTTCCTCCCTTCAGGACGCAAGGTCTCAGAACCTAGGTCTTCATTTTAGTTGCCTCTACCAAGAGAAGGGATTGCTAAACATGGTTAATTTTCTGAGTTGGTTGCATTTCTGCCATGGAATCTAATACTCTCTTACATCTCCTGTGTATATTTCTTCTTGGCGCTTCAGTCTTTAGTGACCTTCTCATACCATTTCATTAAATGCCCTCCGCCTCGGTAAATTACAGTACTTTGAAGCCTTAGAGTTTAGCATATAAAAAAGCAAGCATCTCTACATACTGCCCTGGGATAAGGTGTGATGAAAATCCCATACAAGCTGAACTGTACTTCCTAATCAAATGGGTGTAACAGATGGCTGTTGGAGCAAACCATCACAATGGAAATATCTGCAGTTCTCATGGTAACGGAATCTGCCAGGTCTGAGGGATTTGCTGTTTTTCAGGACATCTGAGCTGCAATCTCTTTCGAGCTGTCTAGCAGTCTCCGTCTCGCTCTCTCTCACTCTCTCAGCATGATGGAGATAGAGTTGAAAGGTGGAGCCCGATTTTGCATTCCAGCTGTGATTAAAGACACAGGCACACATCCTGGGAGATAATACGCTGCATATTCATTATGCTATCTAGAACCTCTTTAGCTACTGGGACATGACTATCATACAATTACAATATGCCTTCTCCAGAAGGAAAGGGGGGTTGGGATGAAGAAGATCAGAGAACGACAGTGAGGGACAATATGAGGAATTAAGATGCATGAGACGTACCTTGTAATAAAGATATGGAGCAATATTAAAACGAGCAGTTGTTTCCATTTCGTGGCAACATGTCAAGATGACTTAACATAGCAGGATAAAACATCTGGCCTGGGGAAAAAAAATACATGATGTCAAATTTCCAAATCATAATGTAGACTATGTGGAAGAAAAACAATAGATAAGCAACTGTGTACCTTCCCAATAAGTGAAAGCACGTGGAAGATTTCTTTATACTCTGCCATCGGAAAGGAGATCCATTTCATGAGGTGGAGGTTAGTATATAGACATTGAGCTTTCATTATAAATCTAAGGTTTGAGTTTAAACCCTCAGGACTGCATTAGGAAAAGGGTTTTTTTGTTTTTTGTTTTTTTTTTTTTCTCGTGCTATTCATAACCTTCTGATTTTACAGCAATGCTTGGAAGGGGGAAAATAATCAGTCACAATTCTATTTTATTAAAGTCTTTTCCTCCAAATCCCTATCGATTTAAAGAAATAAGGAAAAGTATACTGTCTTCTTTGCTATAGTACCTGCTAGCAAACACACACACACACACACACACAGGGTTGATTCACAGCTGCCTGGTCCCTTGAGTATTTGAGCTTGAAGATCAGACAACATATAAGAATTCAGCCATGACTCAAAATGGAAACAAAGAAGACCATTCTTAGCAAACCCGGCAACGTGAAATGAAAAACTACAGGCTGTAGGCTGGAGCCCCTAGCATGCTTACCCACCCCATTGTCCTTGAGGGCACTACTGTTAAATACATATGACAGCCAAAGAGATGAGGAGAATAGTTTCCAGAAAGCAATGATTGGATCTCCCTTTTCATGAGGTAGAATAGGCAGGACTATGTAAGCCTGTAAAGTAGCTCTTGAGAACAGGCCCTGGGAGGCAGCATTGTCTCCCTCTCATACGGCGCCTGAAGAACATATATTATATAACCTTTCTCCAAAGCCAGCCCTGCTTTGACTGGGACCCTCTTCCTTTAGAAGCCTGCTAATAACAACTTGCGGATGACGGTCTCTGCCTTAACAAGCCGGATTAGTTAGTTTAAAGCAATGAACTGAGGCCATTTGTGCAGATGCTAATCAAAAAGGAGAAAAAGGAAAAAATTAGAAAAGACCCATGCGCTCCATCTCTTGTAAGTACAATATAGATAAAGCCCAGGGCCACATCTGTGAGCTGACCTCTAAGGCACACAAAGGTCTCTGGGGCAGTGGGGTTATAAAAGGAGGGAAGACGGTTTGTATAGGGCCAGGAGCAGACAACAGTGGCTCTGAAAGGGCAGTTACCGGGGGACTGTCTAAAGCTTTTTTTTTCCCTTGGAAATTTTTCTTTATTTGTCCCCCATGAGGTATTTGCTTTTGCTTCACAAACACCTCCCAGTTCCTAGCACAGAGCCTGGCACATAGTATAGGTATATATTAAATGTTTGAAGGATGGTAGCATGATGGATGGAAGAGTAGATGGATAGGGAAAGACGTAAAAATATCAAAATGTCAAAAACAAACATACAAATTCCACAAATATGTGACTGCCCTCTCCTCATTACACCAGGAACAAAAATAAAATTGTATAAAAAAAAATAGAGCATTGGAAAGATGCTCTGTGTCTTTGGAGATCAGCGGTCAGATTGATTGTTAACATTCAACCATGACTGGCACCTTAAAATATACACACAGAAAGGAAAGCTACTCATCTGATGATTCAGACTTAGAATACTGCAGAAGATTTAAGTCCATTAAAAAAAATAATCTGTCATTTCATCAGCTTGTCTGAGAGGTCACTTCTTTCTACACCACAACTAGGAAACTGACTCATGAAGGAAGGAATCTTTAGTTTCCTTTCAAACATACTGAGAATAACATAATACGTACTCTATTACATATTGTATCTGAGTGTGTAATCAGTGAGAGAGAGAAAAACAACACACACACACACACACACACACACACACACACACACAGAGATCTTCTACTGGCTTCTTAAATTTTAACTGCCTTCAGAGTGCGTGGTGTTGTTTCAGGAATTCTCCAAGTCAAATGTCTGCTGGAATGCTAACCTCCTAAGAAGCTCAGGGCATCCTGCTGAGATCATTCAGTTAGAAGACATTCAACTGCCCTACAAGTTAGAGAAGGGTAAGTTTGAGAACTGGAATGATTCTTAAAGTGCAAAACATAAAAGCTGTCTCTCTGAGCAACCCTCATCTCTAACACTCACAACACAGAATATTTTTATATATGAAGGTTGTAGTCAACCTCAAAAAGACACATATATAACTTCAAAATGTTCTTCTATAATTTACAGATATTTCAAATTTTAAAAAATAAGCTCTTTACATATATATTCAGTTCATATTGTCTCTCAGTCATAGAGAATTTTTGGTTTACTATCAATGATTGTTTCATTATCTCATGTCTCTGTCACCTAAAATGGAGGAATGGGATTTTCTAAACACAGTGTTGCTACGGTGAAAAAGTTTTAGGATCAGGATTGTTTCAGAACTTGCCTAATTCCCTGAAGTGTTCAAAGCCCAGGTAAGAGAGTCAGACCTGTTCTTTCAAAGGAGCTCTTTTATTGCCAACCTTCTCTAAGATAGATCTCAAGAACTTAACTGGAATATTTTGCTGCAGTTGATTTCATCAAACCTGAGTAGGAAACCTACTGCACATTAACATACATTCAAGGATCTGGGGAAATTTAAAATAAGTCAGAACCTTCTTGCCCTCAAAGAGTTTGCCATCAAGCTGACAGTTAAGACAAGATTACAAATGGTTATAACATAAAGCAGTACAAGATAACACCACAAAACATATATATATTCAAGTACTCTTCAAAGTCAAAGGAAGGCTTATAAAAGGCACTATTAAAATCGGAAAATTTGATGAGCTTTGAAGGATATGAAAGATTTCAGCAGACTAAGGCATGGGCAAGGACATTCCAAACAGAGGAAATAACATGAACACTTGAGGCAGAAAAATGTTGAGACTAGTTTGGGCACACTAGAAGAGACTTGTTTGGCTAAGAAAAGGAAAGTAAAGGGAAATAAAACTGGGGTCATATTAGAGGAAATGGTATTTAATCACAGGAGCATTTGGGAGCCGCTGACCATCATTGAGCAAAGGGGCATTTTAATTGGGAATTGCAGCTTCCCTCTGGTCACAAAACACCTCACTTTGTGAGGTTTCCAAGGATGCCCCAGGCAAGCAATGGTCCCAAGGGTGCATTATGGGGGGGGGGGCCCAATTTGCATGAAACACCCTTTTGCCTACTGAAAGTATGACCTTTTAAGAGTCAAAACAGCAAGATGTAAAACCTGTCCTGTTCTGCGTGTCTTTGGAAATAAATAAACCTTTTCTATTTCAATATTTGGCATCCTGACAAGACCTAAGAGGAACTAGAGAGATAATTAATAAGGGCATGAGGGGAAAGTGCAATTAAAAATGGCAAAGACTACTTCGCAAGTAAGTGCTTCATACTGAGAAAGATTATTACTGCGATCTCCAGCTTCAAACCTGAAATCAAATCACTCTGAATGGATAATTTGAACATTATTAGTGGGGGAAAAGCCATCATGGTTCCTAGCCTCTAAATTACAGGAGAAACAAGATTTTATTCTGACCTCACCTTTCTGTCAGTTTAAATCAACAAAATAATCACAGCTTAGTCCCAGTTGGCATAACTCTCCATAACCTCAAGTTTTAATGCTGTTCTTCAGTTTCTTAACCAGAAGAGGAAGTTAGATTGAGAATGCCTCAAGAAGAATCTTTTCCAGGGAACTTAAAAAAAAAAAAAGTCTCCTAGGAGACAAGAAAGACAAACTCCCTTTATCTGAATAAGGGCCTTTGTTAGAAATAAAATCTAGCTGGAGCAAATGTGAAAGCACAAACCAACCCCACAAGGCCTGGAGATGTTTGAACCTCTGGCCCAGTTTACAGGGCCAGTTTAAAGTACTGATGTCTCCTGTCTAAAAAGTAGTCCACTCATAGGAGAACTTTCAGCTTCTGCCTTTTGGAGTGGAATGATTCTAAACTGAATCATTTTCTGAAATTTAATTTCATAGCTGAATGCAAAGTATAGGAAGATAAGGTCACAGGGACATGAATCTATCTCCAGAAAGCGATCACACTCCCTGGGCTGCCATAAGTGGAGATTTAATTGGACACAGTAGGTTTTGCTATTGTTGCAACATGGAAATAAATTATTTTTTAAATGGCCAATGACCATTGCCAGCTCAGCAGGCATAGTGATCAGACAAGAGTTTGACTTCCAATTATTGCTTGAGATAGAAAGAATTGCTTACACCAATTTTGGATGGTTTTGAATGTCATTATTTCATCATCATCATTGTCATCCTGCCATATATTTGTCTAGTAATCTTAAAAAGGGACAGTGGCCAGAAAGGAATACTATACACAGCCCATGTTCTCTTTATCTTAGGTTAAAGAATTCCACTGAAATTAAAATGGGATGAACAGCTCTTGACCATCATTCCTGCTCAAAAAACTTGACTCATCTTCAAGTCAGGGGCCTGCAAATTATAACTGCAGTCTAAATCTAGTACTCTGCCTATTTTGTAAATAAGGCTTTATTGGAACACAGCCATGCTTATTCATTTGTATATTTTCTATAGCTGCTTTTACACTACAGAGTTCAGTAGTTAATGACAGAAGCTATGTGGCCTGCAAAACTTAAAATATTTACTTTCTAACTCTTCACTTAGTCAACCTCTTCTTGAAGCCATCATCATCACCTCTTCCATTTGTAGAGGTCATGGAGTGTCTCAGGGTTTTAACACATCTCATCTGATAACACCATTCTGATACGTAAAGACGGAGACAATTGCAGTGACCAGAGACACCTGAGACCAGTGTTGCTTCTCCATGGGAGATTCAGACTTGACACTCCCTTAATCATTGGACAATCCAGGTAAGGTTGTCACTCTGCATGCAGAGTGAGGACCAGCTCTCTTGGTTGTCAGCAAGAATGAGAAGTATTGAGCTTGAACTATAGACTGGGATGATTCATTAGGATATGACAGTGAGGGTTGTTAAAGTTAGAAATTGCTTATTAAACCACCTTGTATGTAATACATTTGTAACTGTACAAATTCTCATCCATCTGGATTGGAAATATGCAAATGCAGAAACATCTGAGTTGAATAATACCTTGATCAGATTCTTGGAAACTGCAGTAGTAGGATAAAATTTTGGAGATAATGTATAGCCTAGACTCAGACTTGAGTTCAAATTTAGATACCCATTAGCTGTGCATTTTTGGACAAATATCTTATCCTTTCTAAATTTCCATTTCGTCATCTCCAAAACAGAAATGTCAACATATAAAATTTACTTTTTAGGATTGTTGCAGAAATTAAGTGAAATAATTCCTGAATTATACCTAGCACAGTATGGTAGATGCTCAAAAAATGGCAGTGGTAACGACTATCACTGTGTTTGGCTTCAAGAAGGCAAGAGAGATGCTTCCTAACAAAGGCTGATTTAAATGTCCTCAGTAAATCGGGCTAATACTCCCAAAATGATTTAATTTTGTATTCAACTTGCTTTTGATATTAAGCTTAAAATATTATAGCTTGTGTTTTTACATCACTCCTCCTACCAAAGCTTTTTAATGAACTCAACATCTCTGTGTCTGAAGTATGGTATAAGGGTCAGGTATTTGCCCATTGTACAGATGAAGAAAGTAAAATTATACCCAGCTAATGAATTAAGCTAAGACCCTAGCTCTATTACCTCATGGCTTATGGTGCGTAGTAAGTACTATTACCCTGGACTTTATGTAATGATCTCTCAAAAGTCAACCCTAATATCCTGGGAAAGGCATGGATCCCAGTTTAAAAGTTACAGTGGAAGGAATGAAATCCAGGGCAGAAGATGCTGGGAAAGAAGGGAAGGCACTCAAGAAAGCAAGACCCTAGCAGAATGATGATGCTTCAGAATTCAGACAAATGCAGCAGTATGCCTTTAAAAAGGACCATGTCTACACTTCTATATTGCTTACTAGCTGAAGCTAAGCCAGAGGGATGTACATAGTGAGATCTTTGTCTCATTTCAGGAAGGATACAGGATAAAGATTCTGTGCCAGTAATCTTCCTTGGATTAATGGTTTCTCTTTTATCTGCTGTATTTCTGCTCAGATGTCTTTTCTCTGAATGAGTCGGAGGAATGCAAATGCTGAGCGCAGTCCGCCTGAAATATTTAAATCTAGTTTTGCAGGTTTAGAGGGAAAAATTACACACACACACACACACACACACACTTACATATGATGAAGGAATGGCAGACGAGAATTACAGATACATCAGCCAGCAACACAAAAATGTGGTATTTCAATTTGACAACAAACTCATTTTTCTTTTTCCATTTCTTTGTTTCTCCAGATCAACACTCAGATGTTTGATGTGAGTGGAAAGAATCTGCAACGTGCTTTTGTGAGACTCGGAATCTCATCAAGAATGTACCTCACTACATGGCAAACTGATTTTATTTTGGCTCCTAAATGACAAGGCTTCATTCAGCAATGAGCACACCTCCCCCAAGGAAGCATTCTCTACACCCTGATAGAGAAAAGGTGAGACAAGTTGGGCAGCTGGGCATGGTTTGGGTTCATTTTCCTGATTTCTCCTTTTACCGATCCACTCTGACCTCTTTGTTCTTGTGTTCAGTCATAGACTTGCAGACAGTGTCTCACTATTGTGACTAAGAGGGCTTCCTCTAAAAGGAAACCTGAATGGCATTAATATTCAAATCCTCCTGCTTGGTCTGCAGTGGCCTGATGGAGCTTGCACAGAGCTCCGAGGCTGCAAGGGAACAAATCTTGGAAAATACAGCTGAGTAAATTGGGGTTTAGCTTCTGTCCCCATGTGCAGTACTTAACATGAAACCCTTATAATGAAAGGTCTCTTCCAAAGGCTTTTATTGCTGCAAGAAAGAGTTCCTACAATGTGAACCCAAGGACAGAAGGAGGCTTTCTTATTTTCCTTTCCACCTCATGTGAAAGAATAATCTCATGCCTTCAGGACAAAGCCTTCTTTAGACAACAAAGTGAAATGCTTTCAACGTCCATGAACATCTCCCAACATCAATGAGATTGCTATTCACAGATGAAAAGGGGGAAAAAACGTTGGGCATGAACAATTGGTCAATACAGCATTACCCTCAAAAACCAGAAAGCCAGAATTTGAAACATGAAACATCTCCCACTCTATTAAATTAGGATTGATGAGTTCCCAGGGATGTTCAACATCCTTTGACTTCACTTAAATGATTTATAACCCTTCTCCATGCCATGATTTGTGAATTTTCTCCAAGTGCACACCTGAACTAAGACTGGGGAGGGCTTGGTGCAAGACCACAAAATCATACATCTTTTTCTCAAAGAGCTTTCATAAATTGGTCTGTAAAATTCTATTCAGCATTCACTAAGCACCTAGAATGTGCCAAGCGCTGTGCTAGATACTGGGGCATGGAAATGAGTAAGATACAGTCCTTGCCCTCAGAGAGTTTATGCCTAGTAGAAAAGAAAAACCAGCACCTGCAGAGTAATATATTAAGTGCCAGAGCAGATAAGAAAAAAGGATGGACCACCCAGGGGGCAAGTATCAATTTTTTAAGAAATGGCCATTTGAGTTAAGCCTTAAGGAGATTAACCATTGGGATATGAGCAAAAGCATAAAAATAAAATGAGGCCTAAATGAAGTTACAATCTCTAGACAACCAAATAAATATACCTGGAAATACAACTACCTCCAGGAACACAAAAGTATGTTGGCTTTGTCAAGTCATATCTGTTGAGTTTCTATTACCCATGCTCCCTATTGGTCAAGAATTAATTTATGTCACCCAAGGGCCTATTTCATAAGGCTATGTGTTATAAGAAAGATCAGACTTCAGCCTCTCCAAGTGAGATTTTAGTGGCCCCAGCCTCTTCCTGGCAGTCATCTTTGTAACTCATTCCCTTTCCAGAAAACCATTCAAAGAATAAAATTCTCCAAGGTCTCTGGCAGCTGCAGGCATGAATACAGGTCCTCTTTGGACCTCATTCTGTCTGTCAGCAGACTATCAGTTGTAGGTATCTAAACAAGAAGAAGCAGAGAAGGGACCCCAAGTCACAGGAAGAAAAGGACTTTCTCAAAGAGACTCAGTCAAAGTCTTTGCCCATCATGGGGATACATCATGCCTGGTACAAGAATGCGAACCAGTCGGGCTCGGTGGCTCAGCCTGTAATCCTGCGCCTTTGGGAGGCTGAGGTGAGTGGATTGCCTGAGCCCACGGGTTCGAGACCCACCTGGACAGACGAGACCTCATCTCTACAATAAAATCAAAAAATTAGCCGGGCATGGTAGCGCGTGCCTGTAATTCTGGCTACTCGGAAGGCTGAGACAGAAGGATCACCAGAGCCCAGCAGGTCGAGGCTGCGGTGACCGGGAGTGGCCTCTGCACTCCAGTCTGGGTGACAGAGTGAGACTCCAACTCAAAAAAAAAAAAAAAGAATGCAAACCACACTACAAAAGAACTAGCCATTTATGTTCCTGGGAAGGGCTCCAAGAGCTTCTGTCATTCTATGGGTGAACTCAGAACTGAAAAGATGATCAAGGTGTATGTTAGAATCCCAATTTGAGTGGCTACAACTTACCCACTGAGTCCTCTTAGGGAAACAAAATGTAGTATAGCAAAATGCCTTTGTTTTCTTGACATCAGAATTCAGACCATCATCTATGCTACAAAAGAGAGAGATTTTACATCTATACAAACATCCTAGCCCACCACATTCTCCTTCTTTGGTTAGGATAGCATGTTGCTGAGAAGGGTTTTTAGGATACTGATTTAAATGAGATGGGGGCTAATTTACTCTCTGAAATGATATTGAGGATCTGCATCACACGGTATAAAAAATGACTTAAGTCCACTCATGCATCAGACAGGATCATTCTAGCAAAGTTGATGCTGACAACATTAAAAAACAATGATGGAGGAGTCTAGCCTTGTTGTTGTCATTTTAATTGTCACTATGAGTGACAAAAAATATGCTTCCTTCTCCAGCATACTTACCTCAGTTCAGCAATACCTTACCTGGGCTGGTGTCATTTGAGGGTGTGATAAAAAATTTAAAAAGGAAAGGAAATGTGTGTGTAAACATGTGTGAGAAAGGGGATGGGAAGAGAGAAAGAAGAAAAGAAAAAGGGACAAGAAGGAGTGAGACAAAGAGACAGAAAGAGAGAAGTGAGCAGTAGAATCATAGACAGACAATCCGACAAAGATAGAGAAAAAATGATATACAAGCAGAGATTATTTTGGATAGCTCTTCCTGAATAACAAAGAGTACTGTTAGTAATCTCATAGAAAAGGCTAGTTTTTTGCATCAAATCAAGAAACCTGCAATGTTTCCCAGATCCATTCAGAGTTTTCAGGCAAGACAGCCCAGAATTTCTTGTTAAAAGCTTAAGGGCTCAATTTATGCTAAGCATTCAAGGAAATGTCTCATCCAAACAGAATATCATTTTTCATATTAAAGAAGCAAACCGATCTCAGAGCATAAATGTTATTATTCATAGTTGCAAAGGAAAATGGCATTTGCTTTCTCTTCCTTCACAGGGAAGGAAGAAGGAGACTCTCCCTTCTTTGGGGCCAGAAGAGAGCCCAGAAATCTTATTTCTCCTCCTGAAAGAAACACATTTTTTTCCTTAACTCCAGTAGGTAAGTACACAAGCCTCCCCCATGGCATTAATTGCTATGATGGGTCAGTGTACAGTGTGTGCATGTTGGTTTTAAACATATGTTTGGAGAAAAGAATCAAAGCTAATTTCAGTGTGTGAAAGCTAGCAGATTCCATTTAGTGATTGTGACTTTACTTCAAAGTGATAAGGCTGCTGGATGCAAGTTCTCAGAACTGAATGTCCAAATGGGAATTTATGATGTAGAGAACTTCAATTTTATCAACCACTGGAGTCAACACACATACAAAAGAGGAAATACTATACTTTTTTCCCTAGCAGTGACTTTAAAGTTAACCCAGAGAACCTGTTGTGCATTTTTTCTCATTTTCTCCATATTTTTTTTTTATCTTGAAAACATGTTACAATGGGGCGTCTGGGGGTCATTGGAATCCACACTCTGGTTTTCATATTGATGGATCTTGAAAGAATGCATGTTACGTGAACCCCCATCACCTCTTCTACCAATGACCACAGCAAACTCCCAGAAGCAATTCAAATAGGATTAGACTACAGTCCGTGTCTCTTAATCATTCTTGTAACATCTATATCTGGTAAAAGTCTTAATTTTCTTGGTGTCATATCCCAGGAAGTCATCTTCCACCTTCATGGGGAGAAACTTCAACTAGAACTTTGACGAGGACATAATCATTGATAATTAATGCTTGTTGTTACATTCAAGATGCAGCAAATCCATAAATGTACACAAATAGATGACTCATATGACTCCAAAAAAATTTGAAAAGTACCGCTAAATCTTATCAAAATGGAGAACACTGCATTAAAAAGTTTGTTATAAAATAACATTTGGTGTTTCCTCCTATAAAACTGGGTAGCCCCATTTAATTATACGTGATTATTTTGATACAAGACTTGTGTTACTCAGGATATAAAGAGTGAATGACTGAGTCCACCAGGTTCCTAAGAAAAAAGTCAGGATTCATAAGTTAAGCAACATTTCAGGCACAGTAATACTACCCTTCCTTGTTTTGTGTCCAGGAAAAGGAAAACAGAGTCATTGAGAATGATACTGGAACCCTCCTTGTTTTATTTGGCCAGGGCACCTTAGCAGCTATTGTTTGCTGTGTGTTCAGGCATAAGTTGCTATGATCTATGAAAGAAAATATAAGGACACAGAATAAAGTGAAAGAGCTAAATTTTACTATGTGACAGGCACAACTGATTCTCTCTTTCAGTTTTCGTAGTTATCTTGTGATGCAGATATTCATTCAAAGACCCATTTTACAGTTGATGAAACTGAAACTCTAAGACATGCCCATGATGTTATAGCTGGCAATTGGCAGAATAGGAAATAAATTCAGGTCCATCCCATCTGATTCCAAAGTCCACATTCCAGAAGACTGTACAGCAGTGGTTTTCAAACTGTGTTCTCATGTTTAAGAAATTCCCCCAAGCCAGGCTCGGTGGCTCAACCTGTAATCCTGCGCCTTTGGGAGGCTGAGGTGAGTGAATTGCCTGAGCCCACGGGTTCGAGACCCACCTGGGCAGTGAGACCTCATCTCTACAATGAATCAAAAAAATCAGCTGGGTGTAGTAGCACATGCCTGTAATTCTGGCTACTTGGAAGGCTGAGGCGGAAGGATCGCCAGAGCCCAGCAGGTCGAGGCTGCGGTGGCCAGAAGCGGCCACTGCACTCCGGTCTGGGTGACAGAGTGAGACTCCAACTCAAAGAAAAGAAATTCCCCCAATGCTTAATTTAAACTTTTTTCTGCAAAGTACATTTTAAAATCTCTTAAAACTACAATTAAAAAATAAGACTTTGGGAGGCCAAGGAGGGAGGATCACTTGAACCCTGAAGTTCAAGACCAGCCTAGGCAACACAGTGAGACTTATTCTCTACAAAAAATCAAAAAATTAGCCAGATGTGGTGGGGTATGCCTGTAGTCCCAGCTACTCAGGAGGCTGAAGCAGGAGGCTCAACTGAGCCCAGGAAGTTGAGGCTGCAGTGAGCCATAATCATGCCACCCGACTCCAGCCTGGCAACAAAATGAGACCCCAACTCAAAATGAGAGAGAGAGAGATACGAATGTTTTATACTCAACATTCCTTTTGGAGAGTCCCAGAATATTAACTTTTTTTCTCATTGGCTGACTAAAATACTGCTTTTGTCAATTTCATATATTGAATTTTGTAAGGAATTTGTAATAAGGTAAGAAACAGGTTTAAAAGTCACTGCTTTCTCAGTAGGGGCGAGGAACAATATAACTCCTAAGGGGACGAAATGTGGTTCTTGAGGGCCAAAAAACTTGGATATTATAATGGTTTCTCCCCCTTCTTCCCAAAAGTCATAAACATGTATCCAGTATTCCCGTGGTATTAAAATTTCACAGGGGAAGGGATTAGCAAAAAATGTCTTAAAAGGTTCTTTATAAGGGAGATAATGAAAAAAAGGTTGAGAAACACTGCTCTAGAGTACTGAGAATTTCAGAGAATTTGAAACAGAGCAGGGAGACAGTGTGGTCCCCATTACCTGAGTAGCCCACCTACTTGAATTGTAACCCTGTAGGGAGTTCTCTTTGGAGGTTGTCCATAGTTAATGAGCCTGGCTTGTTTGCAACCTTCGAATTTTCTATCTATAAAAAAATTTTACAAGCTTCCGTCTCTTTTTTTTTCTGAGATGAAACTTAGCAACCTGAGCCAGCCCCTTCATTTTACAGAAGGAAATATTGAGGTCCAGAGAAGCAAAGGAGTTGCCCAAGGACTATTTGTGGCAGTTGGAATGCAAACCCAGAACAACCTTCTACACAGGGTGGGTGTTCAAAAATGTTTTGTCAGATGAATAAGTAAAGGGATAAATGACTACAAATTAACAAGGTGAGTTAATTGGGAAAATCAGATATAAGTATTTTTAAGTTAATAATATGCAGACTGCCTATTCCATGCCACCGATTGATAGGGAGAAAGAGAGAAAAATAAAAGAAAAACACCATCTAAATAAATTTCCCCAGTGGTTAAAGACCTCTAAGTGTTGAGTCATACACCTCATAGCCCAAGCTGAAACAGAACAGTATAGGGAGACAATACAAGTGAGTTCTTCCTCTGGCTGACCCAACCACACATCTTTCCTTTGTTTGTTTGTTTTCCTTTCTTTAAAGCTCTTACAATACTCCTAGCATAGTACCATCTGCTGAAGCGGGATGAACAGGTAGCTTTAAAATGATGATAGCTCTGGGAAATGATAATCACTAGGTCATAGAAATCTGCACTGCAGTGTATAAATAAGATAAGTAAAAGTGCTGAGGACTGCATGTTTGCTTTAATAAAATGTGTTTTCCCTTTTTGTGGAGAATGCCTTTCTCAAACGCCTGGGGAGAAAAGCTGAACTATAGACCAGAAACACACAGACCGTTCCAGAATCTGGCAACGAGGGTGGGATCAGAGGGGAGAAGGATGAAATATTACTTACTGAGACACAAAAGGAGAAAGGTTGGACCGGAGCCTTCGTGTTGAATTGCTGAAGCAAGGGAATGAGATAAGAACTTCCAGGTCTAATTCCAAAGCTCCCTTTGGTAGAGGCAATATGCTGCAGTGAAAAGAGCAGGGGCTTGGGTTACAGCACAGCTCTCAACAAACTGCGCAACCTTAGGAAACTCAATCTCTCTCAATCTTAATTTTCTCATATATAAAAAGGGGGCCCTATCTCCTAGGGATATCATAAGTTTCAAATTAGAGAATATATGTAAAGCACCAACCATGATGCCAGATATACCTTTGCTGTTTAATAAATGGCAGTAGTGGTGATACCGTGATGAGGATGCAGATATACAAGATGAAATGATGATGATGATTGTAATTCACAGGACTTCTTTAGAAAGTATCTACATGTATACATTGAGTCCTGAAGATCATCAGTAGTTTGGAAGTCACCACGCCCTGTGAGATATGTCATTGGAAAGCGTACTTCACAGAGCAGGAATACCCTTTGCAGAGTATTTCAGTGAGTAAGAACCAAGTCTAAAAACATGGGCAGCTTCTGAATTTTTGCAAATACAGCATTTTACTTGGGTTTTCTGCAAACACAAAGCATTTTTGCTGCCATTCTCTCATCCCCCCCCACCAGCAATGTAAGTTTGCCAGGACAAGTACTAGGTGCCCACTTGACAAACGAGAAAATCTGAAGCCTCAGGAAGTTTAAGTCATTTAGTTACTAGCCCAGTACTGTATGGTGAGAGATGGTTTCTGGACTGGCATCCAGATGTCTAAGAGTGGAAGCTTGGTTGTCTGTTTCCTACTCTAATGGTACACTATGCCAACTACTTAAAACTTTTTTTTACCTAGAAAGAAATACTCATACAGGTCTGGTGCAGGTGCAGGTATGCCCTCTCTGCATCCCTAATGTGAGGTCATCTATCCTCCACCTGATCACTTCTATATGAATCATTGGGGTTTTTTTTCCAGTCAGAATCTCACTCTGTCGCCCAGGCTAGAGTAGTGACATGCTCATGGCTACCACAGCCCCAACCTGCTGGGCTCAGGTAATCCTTCCACCTCAGCCTTCCAAGTAGCTGGGACTACAGGTGTATGTCACCAAACCCAGCTAAATTTTTTTTATTTATTGTAGAGACAAGGTCTTGCCGAGTTGCCCAGGCTGGTCTCCAACTTCTGGTCTCAGGCAATCCTCTCACCTACATCTCTCAAAGTGCTGGGATTGCAGGTGTGAGCCACTGTGCCCATCATTGGCAATCTCTTTATTCACCTATCTACTCTGTGATTTCCACTCCTCACCCAAAGTAGAAAATCCAAGAGATACTAATGAAAGAATTCTTTCCCTTGGGAACTAATAAAGTGAGATGTCTATCAAACCAGATACATAAATGATATTATCTGACCATTGTGCCATTGCCAGGGAAACAAGACTGAGAAAACTCTGGAGGGCTCTGCTATACTCCCCAGTGGACAGAGTAGAGCTGACTTTGGTCTGCAAAATGTCAACCCTGTTGGGGTTGCTCTTTCTCTCTACCCCCAAACACAACTCTGTTCCTATAAATGATGTAGCTTCCCCCTCACAACTGTTCTATGAGGAAGATGAAGCTGTGCCCTTTCTTCAGTTGAGAAAACAGGACTCATAAATAGGGTACCACAGGTAGGGACACAAAACTAGTTCACTGGAAAGCCAGGTCTTCTACACATTTCCTCATTCCAATCCCATCTTCTTTGCACTATACCAGCTTGCTGCCTCATCAATTAGAAATATTTTGATAGAAAACAACAGAAAATACAAAATTCAAATATGCTTACACAAAAAAAGCAAATTGGGGTCTTTGTGGTTTACATAAATAAATGGTTCAGAAAATAAGTCTGGTTTCAGGACCCAGGTTAAAATCTGGTCTTCCTCTTCAAGCTCCACATGATGGCCCCTAGAAATCACAAGTTCTCTCTTCCTGGTGAAGGTAGTTCCAGGCTCATATTCTCACATTGCCAGGCTCTATGGGGGAAAAAGCATTTAGGCCCCTGTATTTCCATCACAGGTGGTGAGCTTCAGTCTGATTGGATCATGTGCCCATTCCCAAACCAATCATGATGCGGAGGAAGACGCCACGGGAACTGAGGTAGGTCAATCCCACTCAGCCAACATGCACAACTATGGTGGAGAGATACTTTCTCAATGGAAATTCAAGGTGTTACTATTAGGAAGAAAAAGTAACCATAACTGGGCAGGAACCCCCCAATGAGATCCAACCTTTTATTTTACAAAAAGTCTTCGAATTACTACTATGTGCCAATTGTATTGCCAGTTTGGAGGTAAACTTTAAGAAAGAAAAGAGTAATGTCTGCCTAGGCTGAGTCCAGTCTAGTGTGTCATGGACCCAGTGGTAGAGAGTAAGTGCTGTCTCAGTCAGCTTGGGCTGCTGGAATGCATAAATGGGGTGGCATAAACAAGAGACACTTATTTATTGCAATTCTAGAGGTTGGGAATTCCAAGATCAAGGTGCCACCTGCAGATGTGGTGTCTGGTGAAAACACTCTTCCTGATTTGCAGACAACCATCTTCTCATTGTATCCTCACAGCCTGAGAGAGACAGAAAGCAAGCTTTCTCATATCTTTTTATAAGGGCACTAATCCTATTCGTGAGAGTGCCAAGTTCATGGCCTAATTACCTCCCCAAGGCCCTATCTCCAAATACTATCCCATTAGGAGTTAGGATTAATGTTTGAATTTGTGGGGGACATAAACATTCAGGTCATAGCAGGTACCTTCATTGCTGATGTTACCTTTAGCCACCTCCCCATTTTAGCCTCTAACTCACACAAATTGCTCTTCTGTTAGACAGAATCTGAAGTAGGCTGGCAATAGGCACAGCAGAGTGGTGAGTTCAAGTTGCTTTCTATTTGCTAGGCAACTAGAATAATGTCTTATGCAGTAAGAGGGGCAGGATGGTGTACCAGTTAAGAGAGCAAGCTCTAGAGTCAGACTGCTTGAGCTTGAATCTTGAGTCAGTTATTGTCTAGCTGTGTTATTTAATCTATCTGTACTCTAAGTTCTTTATCTAAAAATGAGGGTAATTATAGTCATCTAAGCATGTTTGAGATATGGATGAATTAATGCAGGGGTCAGCTAATTTGTCTTCATAAAGGATAGCCAGATAGTAAATATTTGGGGCACTGTAGGTCATAGTCCCTTTGGCAACTACTTCACCCTGCCAATATAATGAGAAAGCAGCCATAGATGATACTTGAAAAAATGGGTATAGCTGTGTTCCAACAAAAGTTTACTTACAAAAACAGGCAGAAGGCTAGATTTGCCTGACACCAAGTCAGAGTTCAATATGATAGCTGGAGTTATAAATTCATAGTAAATAACATGTAGCTTTATTTATTATTCTCTTTCTCACACGGTTCCTCTCTCTCAACGAACTCTGCCATCACCCCTTGTTGACTATGATGATTGTAGAGTTATTATTTCACATATATACACATGAACTGTTTATCTTAATTTATTAACTTGGTGACATAGATGATCAAGAAAACTCCCCAGTCCTCTAAGTGGATTATCCTTCATATATTTAAATTGTCTTGTCCATATGACTTAAAGAGGAAATATGCAGCAAAAAGCTTGGCACATTGTACACAACCCAGTGCTGGGGTGATGCATAGCAAGTAAAGAATGATAAGGGTTATTATTTGCTATAAATAAATGCTCAGTCTCATTAGCGAATGCTCACTTGCAGACCTTCACTCTCATCAAAATGATTTCCTTATGTTTCAAACCACCCCTCAAGTTTTCTTCTCTACAACCACACTCCAGGTCCAGAAATTGCAACTCAAATTTTATGGTTCTCAGACATGCTGAGATGTCTCAAGAGACACAAAAACAACACTGGTGTTAAAAGTTAATTCTTCCTGCTGGGTTAATAATTAGGTAAAACCAGTTTGAAGCAAGGAGAAATCAGTGTGTCTATAGTTCAGAATGGATTAGTGAGGAAAAAGGCAAAATAAGGAATTACAGAGTAGGAATATAACTACCAAGAACTCACCCTTCTGAAGTGGTACCCTAGGTGGGGAAGGGGAGATGGCAAGGAGAACCATTTAGGTGCCTTAACTTATAATCACAAAGAATCCCCAAATTCAGAATCAGATCCTTGTATGTGAGGAGGCTTTTTAGCTAATCAAAATGAGTAACACTTCTGTTTATTGGTGAGACAACAACTTGGTAAGTTATCAATTGTCTCCCCTTAGCATTTCCGATCTTGTTAACTTTTATTTTGTAGCAAGGCATCCTCCTCTTAACTCAGCATTTTCCCCAAAATTTTTGTATTAAAGAAGAATGCCACACCTCATTCATTCATTTGTTAGGATGTCTGCAACTCCCAATCAATACACACCAATCAATATGTACCTTTTCCAGAAAGTCAGTGGCAACCCTGGGAAACACACGAATAAAAAAAAGAAAAGCTGACAATATATCTGCTTATTGGCACAAAAACACACTGCCATACTTTATATATTTCAATAGAGAGGTATGTGGGTGAGCCCATAAATGGCCCACGATTTTGTTATAGGAAAGGAATCAGTAGAAGCGGGAATATTCTATGTGTTTGAACAAAGCTGTATCAACATCACTCAAAGTAAAGATGTTCCCATCCATTGTACTGCCCTGTACAGACTCAAACATATAAGCAAAGGCACTTAGCACAGTTAGTCCCAAATATGTCAAGGTGAAGATTTAAAGGACTAAAATGCCATGGATTTGTTGGTCATGCTACTGGTGCCACCTACAGCCAGCCTATTAGCCTGTGAGATCAGCACACACAAGTAGCCACACAACTCTAAGTCTTTTCCTCCACTTTCTACATGGAAAGCTCTTGACATCATACAAATACATACAGGTTTTCCTAACCATCCCTTTTTCCCAGGACTTGAGAACCTTAGTGCATGGAGCTAAGGAATCACAAAAGTCCCAATTGCAGAGAGAAAATTAAATGGGCTTCAAAGTCAGACAGAGTCAGGTTTGAGTTTTAACACTGCCCTTACTAAATCTGTGCTATAGTTTGGATATGTCCCCAAACCTCCTATTGAAGTTTGATCCCCAATGTTGGAGGTGGGGCCTAATGGGAGGTGTTTGAGTTATGGGGGCAGATTCCTCACAAATGGCATGGTGAGTTCTTGCTCTAATCTTCCCCGGCACCTCTCCTCTCTCTTGCTGCCTCTCTCACTATATGATCTCTGCACATGACAGCTCCCCTTTGCCTTCCGCCATGAGACAAAGCAGCCTAAAGCCCTCACCAGAAGCAGATGCTGGTGCCAGCAGCAGAAACATGTGCCAAATAAACTTTTGGAATACAAAAAGGATGAAGATAGTCTGGGACGTTGGGCAAGTTATCACTCTGTTTCTACATCTGTAAAATAGGAATTAAAATATCTACATCCTGAGTTGTTGTAAGGATTAGGGAAATACATGGTAAATGTCTATATAATGTCTATATAATGACTTAATAAGTTTTTTTTTGGAAAGATAAGTTATATAGGCCTGAAATGTAACTTCTCCAGTCTTGTTCTCTTATTCTCAGTGTTTTGAACATATCAGGGACCATAGGAAAGGCCAGGATTCAGAAGACAGAAGAAGAAGAATAGAAGAACAAACGAAGAAGGAGGAGAAAGAGAAGCAACAAAAGTTTAACACTTACTAAGTGCCAAGCATTGTTCTAAGCTGCTCATACATATTGACTCATTTAGTTGTCATAGCAATTCTATAAGGTTAGTACCATAATTATTCAGATTGTATAGATAAGAAAACTGAGGCACAGAGAGAAGGGTGTATGACTTGCCCAAGACTATACAGCTAGTAAGTGCCAGAGCAAGGATGCAAATTCAGGCAGAGTGACTCCAGAGTGTGCATTAATGACTATTACCATGGGACCCAAAGAAACAAATGGAATCCACTCAATTAAAGGCTCAGAAAGCTTTAGGGGATGAGTACTTTTCTGTTTTCCAGAGGCATAAGGTCATAATTTTTAACATAAAAGAGGTAACTCATGGGTTTGAGAATGCTCTTTTGCCATGAAGAATACAGAAAAGACTATGCTGGCATACCCACTAGTTCAGAGAGGTAACGAGGTAATAGAGTAAGTCTGTGCCCAATGCAGTCTTTGTCTCTTTAGACCTAGTGACTCAAAATCCATAGGGAAACTGAAAAATCTTAGCCCCACACTGGTTCTGGCCTTTCCCCTCGTGTCCTCTTTGCTCTTTAGCAACAATTAGACATATCACTGAGTGTTCCTGTTGCCTGAATGGTACCTTTGGATATTGAATAATATGTATGGAAGGGTCAGGTCAAGGCATCTTCATTGCCTAAACCTTGAGCATGAAAATATAAACAAACAACCCGTCCAGATTCAATGAGGGAGGCATGGTTCAGGTGTCAGGTAAGTATCTGGACTGAGTAACAAATGGAAACGGAATCTCAAAGACACCTTTATTGGAAAACCACGGCTTCACACTCCTATATCAGGGAAAGAAAGAACAAATTCCATGGGCACAGCTATTATTTTTTTCATTTACTTTATACAAATGCCAGTGTTCCTTCCAAAGGTACTCCCACAAAGGTATTTATTTCACTTTATAATCCAGCAAAATAAGATCTATTCTAATCATATCAGCTATTCAAAAGACCAAAAGATAGCTATTTTTAGGATTATTTCCACATACAATGGCACAAAACAATGGAAAGATTCAATGAGTTATCCAGGTTTGCTCACAGAAACAATTTTTTTTGTTTGTTTTTGTTGCTACTGTTGTTACAGGTGAAGAAGGTTAAAAGCAAGCACATGCCTACATGTTAAGCAACTTCCCAATCTGCAGAGCTCTGTGGAATTTAGATACACCCTATGGTTCATGGCTACAACCAAAATGCTAAGCCTACAGTACAAACGATAGGAATCCAAAAAGTACAAGAAGAACAGGAAACTTCAGGGGTGGAAAGGAATATCCCACTGCTGTGGACAGCCAAGGGAACCTCACAGGAATTGACTGTTAAAGTCCAACTCTTTCTCCTTAGGAACTAAAACAAAATGAATGAAATAGATAGGCCGCAGAGTGAGGAACAGCCAGCATACAAGCCTTCCTGCTGTACCACAGTGGGAATTGGTCACAGAGAGGAGAGAGAGAGGGCAGGAGATTCTGTCGATTATGACAAGCACCAGAATCAGCCCAGCTTTCTCTTCTTAAACTTTCATGCAGTTGTGCCCTCTGGGACCTTCAAAAAGTCCAAAATGGATTATTAGGACATCAGTGAGTCAAAGCCTGATGCTTAGGTTTCTTTCATATCTCCAGATGTACCTTATAACTATAAAACTACCTTAGGTTAAAGCTTTAGGTAATGGTGAGAGATATCTCAACAGCCTTAATGTGACCAGGAGCTTTGAGAGCTGCAGTAAGTGAACCTGCTACCTAGCAATTTAGATTCCAAGCAACTCACAGCTAATTTCTAAGGAGCCTCATTTATGTGAATTAAGTGTTAATCCCTTACTTTTCTCCTTCTTTCCTTCATTTGCCCCTTCCTTCCTTCTTTTTCTGTTTCTTTCTTGCTTTCACTTTCACTCTTGTTCTCATTCATTGCTTACTCTCTAGGAGAAGCCATGTTGTGAGCAGCCTTGTAGAGAGGCCCATGTGGCAAGGACACGTGACCTCCTGACACCAGCTTCCTGACAACTGTGGGTGAACTTAGAAACAGATTTTCCAATTGCCTGAGCCTGGGGGTTCAAGACCAGCCTGAGCAACTTGGTGAGACCTCATCACTACAAAATCACAAAAAAATTAGCCAGGCATGGTAGCGTATGTCTGTAGTTCCAGCTACTTGGAAGGCTGGGGTGGAAGGATCACCTAAGCCTAGCAGGTCAAGGCTGCGGTGGCAGTGAGTGTGCCACTGCGCTCCAGCCTGGGAGACAAAGTGAGACTCCAACCCTAAAAAAAAAAAAAAGAAATAGATTTTCTAGCTCTGACCAAATCTTCAATGCTGCAACTTTGTCTGACAACTTGATTGCAACTTCATGAGAGACCTTGACACAGAACCATTCAACTAAGTAACATTGAGATTTCTGATTCTCAAAACCAATGTGAGATAAGTGTTTTAGTTTTAAATTACTAAGTTTTCAAGTAATTTGTTATACAATAAAAAACAAACACAAATACTTGTGTGTCATACAGCTGAAATATAATGGTATACTGTATCTGTTTCAAAAGCTACGCCTTTGCCATTGCACCATTCTGCTAAGTCTATAGTAGTCCTAGATTCCATAATAAATGGCATCTATTTTGGTTTTGTAATAAACAAAAACTCAATCAAGTTAACTCAGGTAAAATGGGGATTAATAAAGAAAAGCACTAGCCAAAATCATAGAATTCCAAGGATAGGAAACAAAGTATAATGTTTTGCTTTTGACATGAAGGAGTCGGTATCTAACATCCTATCTTGCCATAAATAACATCTATACATGCTGAAAGAAAAAAATATAAACACTTGAGGGCTCCAGGAACTGAAAAAAAAAGCAGGCATATTTTGGAGGGCAATCAAACTTGTAGTAATAAATCAATACAGAGTGAATTCCAGTTTTTGTAGGTATAGCCTGAAGGGAGCCAGAATTATAGCCAAGCTAGCATGACTGAAATTCCAAGAAAAAGTCTGCTACTTTTCTGGCTGAAGGAACTAGGGGGAAAAAATCTCAGGGAAACTGGACAACCAGAGAGTGAGGGAAGAAGAAAGGTGGGTGGGAAAGAAGAACAACAGATTCTGTGCTTACACTCAGCACAAGCTGACCCCTGAACTATGTATGAGTGTGTCAAATGAGAAGCAGCTAGCAGTTAAGGCTTAAAGAACTAAACTCAGCTCTGATCTTCCATAAAACAAAGGCGTTAGAGTTTTTGGTTTAAGTCAAACTAAATGAGTTGCCTATTAAAACAAAACATAAACAATATTTATAGCAATATAACAAAATCCAAAATCTGTAATATAGCAGTCACAGTATCCAAGATGTAATGCAAAATTACTCAACAAATAAAGTGCCAGAAAAAGGTGACCCAGTCTTATGGGAAAAATGCAAACAATAGAAGCCAATGTCAAGATGCCTATATGTGAGAATTATCAGGAAAGGATTTTAGAATAGCCGTTATAAGTATATTCAGTGAAATCAAGGAAAATATATCCATAATGAATGAAAAGATAAACCACAGCAGAGAAAAAGAAAATATAAAAAAGAAACAAATTAACACATTGTTAATAAAAAATCTGAAATTAAAACTGTAATGAATGGGGCCAAGTGTGGTGCTCTCAGGCCTGTAATCAAAACACTTTGGGAGGTCAAGGTGGGAGGATCACTTGAGGCCAGGAGTTAGAGACCATCCTGGGCAATATAGCAAGATGTCATCTCTGTTTAAAAAAATCAGAAATCTTAGCAGGCATAATGGTATGCAGCTGTAACCTCAGCTACTTAGGAGGTTGAAACAGAAGGACTGCTTGAGTCCAGGAAGTTGAGACTGGGGTGAGCTGTGATCATGCCACTGCACTTCAGTCTGGGTGACAAAGTGAGACTCCAACTCAAAAAAAAAAAAAATAGAGATAAAAGGAAACCATCAGAGAATTTGAAGATGAATCAACAGAAGTTATCCAATTTGAATGAGATATTCTAAAATTTTAAATGAACAGAACCTAAGGGACCTGTGAAATAATTTCAAAATGTCTCACCAAGAAAGACAACAGGACAGAAAAAATTTTTGAAGAAAAGTACCAGAAAGCATACCAAATTTTGAAAGATGTAAATGTATAGATTCAGGAAGCTCAGAAAATCTTAAAGAGAATTAATTTAAAGAAATCCATGCAGCTGGGCACAGTGGCTCAAGCATGTAATCCCAGCACTCTGGGAGGCTGAGGTAAGAGGATTGCCTGAGCCCATGGGTTCGAGAACAGCTTGGGAAACTGGGCAAGACCTCATCTCTTCAATAAATCAAAAAATCAGTAGGTATGGTTGCATACTTGGAAGCCTGAGGCAGAAGTATCGCCTGAGCCCAGCAAGTAGCCACTGGGGTAGCCGTGAGTGTTACCACTGCACTCCAGCCTGGGTGACAGAGTGAGACTACAACTGAAAAAAAAAAAAAGAAATCAGTGCTTAGGCACATCATAGTCAAACTGCTTACCACTAAAAAGAAAGAGAAAAATTTGAAAGCAGCCAGAGAAAAACATCACATTACATATAGGAGAATAATGATAAAAATTCTCACAAACTTTTCACCAGAAACCATGGGGGCTAGAAGAAGTGGAACATCTTTAAAATGTTAAAAGACAATAACTGCCATCCCAGAATTCTACATCCAGAAAAATATCCTTTACAAAAGAAAATGAAATAAGAACATTTTTTAGATCATAAAAAATTCAGCAACTTTGTCTCTGCCAGAACTGTACTAAAAGTACTTCAGGTTAAAGGAAATGACACCAGAGAAAACCTTGGATTTTCAGGAATGAATGAAGGGTATGATATATAAATGGTAAATTTAAAATACTTTTTCAAAATTTATTTAGAATAGAAGTGCACAGCAAAAAAAATAACATTGTCTTATGGGATTTACAATGTACTTAGATGAAATATATATGGCAACTATAACTTAAAAGATGGTAGGATGGAAAGTAAATGAACATGTACATTGTAATATTTCTATTTTTATTATATTAGCACTATATAAACTGTGAACAGTAAGAATGTACAGAGCAAATTTTTTTTTTTGAAATGCACAAGGACGTGACTTCAAATGAATAAATGTTCTAGAATGGAAGTTAAGATATTGAAATAACCCAAAAGAAGGTGGGATAAGGGTGGGGGGAGAGTTAAAAACATATAAAGAATAAAATGGTAACTTATGTTTAACTATATCAATAATTATATTAAATGTTAATGGGTTAAACACTCTAATTCAAAAGTACAGATCATTAGAGTGAATTTTTTAAAATCAGTTTAAACCCAGTTAAATGCTATCTATAAGACACACATCTATTTTTTTTTTTTTTGAGTTGGAGTCTCACTCTGTCGCCCAGACTGGAGTGCAGTGGCTGCTCCCAGCCACCGCAGCCTCAACCTGCTGGACTCCGGCGATCCTTCCGCCTCAGCCTTCCAAGTAGCTGGAACTAGAA
>NW_006997308.1:102596-109883 GCF_000164805.1 Carlito syrichta | reverse complement strand
GGCGAGTCTCGAACCCGCGGACTCAGGCAATCCACTCACCTCAGCCTCCCAAAGCACGGGGTTACAGGCTGAGCCACCAAGCCTAGCTATACATCTTAAATATAATAAAAAGGTTGAAATAAATGGCCAGAAGAAGATATACTGGGGTAGCCACTGGGGTGGCCATGAGTGTTACTGCACTCCAGCCTGGGTGACATACCAGATATACCATGTAAAGAGTAATTATAATAAGAATGACGTCTATAATTAGATAAGATAGATCTCAAGAGTATTACCAAAAATAACAAACATTTTATAACAATAGAAGGCTTATCAGGAAAGTATAGCAATCATAAATATGTGTGTGCCCAGTAACAGTCTGAAACAAATGAATTAAAAATTGACATGATAAAGGGAGAAAAAGATGGTTCTACAATCAGAGTGGGAGAATTTAAGACCCTTCTTTCAGCAAACTATTAAAAAAACTAGACAAAAGAAGTAAATACATAGTAAAAATAATGACATATCATTCAATTTGTCTATTTGTATTCATAGAACTTTATACCCAACAACTGCACAATTCACATAATTTTAAATACCCTTGATAAAATCACCAAAGTAGGCCATATGTAAGGCCATAATGCAAGCTTCAATAAATTTCAAAGGATTTAAGTTATACAGAATATGTTCTTTGATCATTAAAATATCAAATTATAAATCAATAACAATAATATAGCCAGGATAATTACAAATGTTTAGAAACTGAATAACAGACTTCTCAATAACCTATGAGACAAACAAGAATCACAGAAGGATTAGAAAATATTTGGAACCAAATAACAATGAAATATTTGTAAAATAAATCTGTGGGATGTAGCTAAAGTAGTGCTTAGAGGATAATTTATGGTTTTAGATGTTTATGTTAGAAAAAAAGTAATGACCATAAGAAACTAGAAAAAAGAGAACACAGTAAATCCAAAACAGGTAAAAAGAAGGAAAATTAAAAATAAAATCAATGAAATAGAAAATAAACAATAAATAGAATTAATAAAGACAAAAGCTGGTTCTTTTATTCAAAAAGAAATTTCTAAACCTTTAGCTGGACTGAGGAGTAAAAACAGGTTATAACTATAAATACTACAGATATTTTAAAGATTTTTTTAAAATTATGAACACCTAGCCGGCTCGGTGGCTCAGCCTGTAATCCCGTGCTTTGGGAGGCTGAGGTGAGTGGATTGCCTGAGCCCGCGGGTTCGAGACCCACCTGGGCAACTTGGCAAGCCCTCAACTCTACAGTACATCAAAAAAATAAAAGAAATTATGAATACTTTATGTCAAAAAATGGCAAACTAGATGAAATAAATGTTTTTTTTTTGAAAACTAGTAAAGCACAAGAAAAAATAGATAACCTGATAGCTATTAAAGAAATAAAATTACTAGTTTAGAAACCTTTTCTGGCCAGGTTCAGTGGCTCAGCCTGTAATCCCGCGCCTTGGGAGGCTAAGGTGAGTGGATTGCCTGAGCCCGCGGGTTCGAGACCCGCCTGGGCAACTTGGCGAGACCTCATGTCCACAATAAATAAATAAATAAATAAAAATCAGCCGGGTGTTGTAGCACGCGCCTGTAGTTCCAGCTACTTGGGAGGCTGAGGCTGAAGGATCGCCGGAGCCCAGCAGGTCGACACTGCACTCCAGTCTGGGCGACAGAATGAGACTCCAACTCAAACAAAAAATAAAAAATAAACCTTTTCTATTAAAAAAGCAAACAAACTTGCAGGGTAAGATGTCCCTACAGGTGAACTCTACCAAACATATAAGGAAGAAAAAATAACAGTTCTACCAAAACTCCTTCAAAAAATAGGAGAAAAGAGTAACATAATCCTTATACCAAAACCAAATAAGATATTATAATTTTTTAGATACAGATTCATATTCTTCATGATCATAGATGTAAAACTCTTAGAAAACTTTTAGCAAATCAAATCTAGCTATTCATCAAAAGGATCATAGATATCTCATAAGTGGAGTTTATCCCAGTAATGCAACGTTGGTTGAACATTTAAAAAGAAAACAGTACAATTCACCATAACAGAAAAAAGAAAACATAACAGAAAAAAGAAGAAAAATCATATGATTATCTTAACCACTGATGAAAACAGCAATTGACAAAAATCTCACACTCATTTATGATAATAAAAAAAAAAAGAACTCTAAGCAAACTATGAATAAAAAAGCACTTATTCTATGTGATAATGAATATCCAGGGAAAAATTTATATTTAATATTATATTTCATGGTAAAATAATGAATGCTTTTCTTTTAAGATCAGGAAAAGGGCGATGATGCTTGCTCCTATTAGTTTTATTCAACATGAATGGTGCTAGCAATTGCAATAATTTAAGAAAAATTAAAAAGGCATAATGATCAGAAAAGAAGAAGTGAAACTGTCTTTAGTTGCAGATGGCATGATCATTTATGTAGAAAATCCTCAGGGTTATACCAAAAAAAAAAAAAAAACTACTAGAACTACTAGAATTTAGCAAGATCTCAGGATATAGAATTAAACATTTTTGAATCAAGGATAAAATCAATATTAGTTGAATTTTTACAAACCAGCAGCAAAAAAGTGAAACATGAATTTTTACTGCATTTACAATAGCGTCTATAATAGTTTTAGAAAGAAATGTAACTAATCAAACAAGACTCCTGCACGAAAAAGCAAAATACTGCTGAGAGAAATTAGCCAAGGTCTAAATAAATAGAGATACACCATGTTTGTGGATTAGAAAACTTACTATCATTAAGATGTCTCTCTCCAAATTTATCTATAGTATAACTTAACACCAAAAAAAATTCCAGCCAGACTTCTTTGTAGAAAATTACAAGTTAATTATAAATCTCACATAGAAGTCAAAATGTCTTAGATTATAAAAAACACTCTTTCAAAAGAACAAACTTGGCAGACTTACACTGCCTGATTTCAAGACTTACCTTAAAATCACTAATCAAAACAGTGTAGTGATATAGAACAATTTGTATTGAATAGAGAATTAAAAAATAAACTCATATATATGGAGTCTAATTTTCAACAAAGGTGTGGAGGTAACTTAATGAAGAAAGGAAAGTCTTTTCACCAAGTTGTGTTAGAACAACTAACTATACATAGATAGAAAAAAATGAGTATTTATTCTTACTTTAAATCATAACAAATTTAATAAAAATTGCTTATGGACCAAATTGTGATGAAAACAAAAGAGAAACAAAGGCAAAAATCACTGCAGTCTCAGGGTAGGGAATAATTACTTAGGACATAAAACCACAAACCATTTAAAGGAATTAATAAATTAGATATCATCAAAATTTAAAACTTATGCTTTTCAAAAAAGACACCTTTGGAAAATGAAGAGATAAGCCACATAATGGGGAGAAATTCTTAAAGAACTCTTTCCACTCAATGAAAAGAAAACCGACAGAATTAAATTGTGGACAAAATATTTGAATAGACACTTCACAAAAGAATGTAGTTGCTCCTCAACTTATAATGGGATTGTATTGCAATAAACCCATGTAAGTCAAAAATATTTTAAGTCGAAAATGCATTTAGTATCCCGATAAACCCATTACAAAGACAAAAAAAATCATAAACCAAATCATAATAAGTTGAAAAGTATCTGTATAAATGAACGCCCAATAAGCACATAGGGGAAAAGTATTCAAATCACAAGCAACCAAGGAAAATTAGTACAAATTTAGTACAAAATTAGTACAAATTAAAACCATTTGTACTTGTCCAACCCTGAGAGTGAATGCCTTCTTAAATGTTGTGCCCTGGGTGCATCTCTTGCTTTAACCTAGTTCTGTCCCCTACTGTTGAACATCTATATGCTAGGGTCTTTACATTTTTATGTGACTTTATTATCACAACAAATCTTGAATATGGAAATTATTATCACTTTGCGTGGTTGGCCTGGACACTCATTGCTCCATCTGATTTTATGACCTGATGCTTACCTACTATATGTTTGTCTTCCAATTAACCATACCCCCAACAAAGTTATCTGCATGTAATACAATAGACTGGGCAAAATTACCCTTTACATATATATTTTTCAGTGCTTGGCAAATCATTATCACCCTCACTGTCAGGTTATGTTTCTTTTTTTAAAAAAAATTGTTTTTGTGCTCTCACTCAGGATACATGGTTATGTTTTTTAAACAATCTCATGTTCACCTAGATTTTTTTAAGTTCCTGTGAGAAGTAAACCAAATTGACAAGTTTCTTCATAAACAAATACCATATAATGGGAATGTCTAAGAGATAAGAATTGTGTAAACCTATACTAAGCCTGAACTGCAAATGGGACTCAGGGATCCATTCCCTGACAGATGGACCATAGTAGAGAGACTATCTTTTCCTAAAGATTCCTCTGGCTAGCAAATTAAGATGAATAAGAATAAATTTTTTTTAATATAATTTTAAAGAAGAAAACTAAAGTACCTTTTCCAAAAGATGGCAGATTCAGTTCAGTCTGAGAAATACATCTCCTTTTTACTCCACGGATGATAATTTACCACCAATACCCAAGATGGATAAGAAATATAAGTTATTATTGTGGGAAAGTGGTTCCTCACTCCACCCAGTGTTCTTAATACTCCAAAAGCAAAAGGAGGACTTGAACAGCAATTATTAGCAGTGCTGGGGACCAAAGACATCTACTCACCTTATTTTTTGGCAAATGTCAAGCTTGACTATATATATCTTTGCTAAAAGAAAATTTTACTCATTAAAAACATTTTAAATTAAGTTAGGAAATTTTAAGGATTCTGAAGCATAAGGGAAAAGAACAGTATTCAAGATATGAAGAAAAATTTAATGGACTCCATTATGGGTCTATCTTATGGCAGGAGGGCAACTGTGGCAGCTACATCCAGTTGTTGGAGGCAGGGACGGTAGAGGTGGAAGCTGTGGCACTAGTGCTGGACAAAGACAGGAGAGATCTCACCTGACCAGGTCTGTGGTATGATTTTTGACAGGACATCAGCCATGTCACCTCTAGAGCCAGTTCTCCAGCACATGATTATCCAATAAGCCACAGATTACCCAATATCAATACATTCAACATAAATTAAGCAAAGTCTGGTTTTTTTTTTACATTGAATTAGAACCCCTGACTGATTCAAATAGCTGCCTTCTGAAAATTACTTATACAGAAGACTAAAGAAATGTAGAAGACATCAATTTTAATCTTCAGTTAGGTTCATGATAATAAGGATACCATTAAGCAAATAAAAATTGAAAGTATCAGTTGTCAGATGCAATTGAAAAAAATAAGTGAATGAAATACAGGCAAAGACATAAAGATAACCTTGTGAAGATGAGAAGGGAACTAGAAATGAAATAACAAAACCAGAATCTACATTAGAAGAAGAAAACACAATAGTAGACGCTGTAGAAAATAAAATTCATGGCATAAAAACAAACTTGAAAAGCCCTTCAAGAATACAAAAGGCAAGAAAGAGAAGAATTAAAAGAAGGATAGCTGTAGAAGGTAGAAAACAGAAATCAAATCTGCAGAAAATAGATATTCCTAAAAATGAGACCAAAACAAGCAGAACAAAATTGAAATAAAGTAAAAATTAAGGATAAAAGGGGGGGAAATACTTTGCAGCTTTGAAGAAAAAATTTATGTCTACTGAATAAAAGGATTTAAAAACACCAGTCAACACTGATATAGATGTCAACAGCCAAAAAGAACAATTGTCAAACAGACATCAAAAAACATAAAGTATTTGAAACAATTAATAACTTAGAGTCTCCTTAGACTACTTCTTAAAACTAACCACCAAAAACAATGGACAAAGTCTCCACAGTTTGGGGGGTTTTTTTTAAACACATGGTGACTATAATGGCTAATTTTATGTGTTAACTTGACTAGGCTAAAGGATGCTCAGATAGTTGGTAGAACAATATTTCTTTTCTGTGAAGGTATTTCCAGAAAAGATTAGCATTTGTATCAATAGACCAAATAAAGAAGATCTACCCTCACCAATGTGGGCAGGCATCATCCAATATGTTGAGGGCCTGAATAAAACAAAAAGGCAAAGGAAGGGTAAAATTTCTTTCTCTCCCTTGAGCTGGGACATTCATTTTCTCCTGTCCTTGGACATCAGAGCTCCTGATTCTCGGACCTTTGAACTCAGACTGAATTACACCACTGGCTTTTCAGTTTGCAGACGGTAGATGGTACGATTTCTTGACATTCATAATCACATGAGCCAATTTTCATAATAAATATATAAATATAATAAATAATTTAATAATTATATTAATTTTTTTTACTTATATAAATAAATAAAATGACCAAATAATGACCCAGTGACTGAAACAGAGACCCAATCAGGAAAATATTCTCTGTCAAGGAATGCTCTTATAAAGATCATGACTCAGATGCACTTCTTCAGAAAAAGTCCTTGAAGGCATTTTCTAACTGATCAAGAGTTAACTCAAAATAAAGAAATCAAAACAAGACATTCATAACATTAAAAAACTGGACTTTACATGAAGTTGGTTAACATAAAACTCATGATAAATAATATTATAAATATGGCTAGTAAACAAAAAAATTTTTTAAAGAAAATAAACACAAAAGTAAAAAGATAATATAATAGTTATGTGTCTATAAATCATACTTAGTTATCAAAGCCAAGAAGTGGATAAGGGAAAAAATAAGAGTAGCAAAAACACATTCATTTCATTATCTTATGTAAGAAAAATTTAAAAGGTACTATGTTACCTTACCATTGATTTGTAGAACAATATATGTAGAAGTAGAATTATTGAAAACATAAGAAGTCAATATCCACATAGCAAAAAATTGGAATTCAGGGAATTATAAAAATTAGAGAAACATAAAAATAAATATAAGCATATTATTAACAAACTATATCTAATTTAGACTTTCATATTGCATAAGAGGACTCAACACTAGTTAACAGAAAAAATTCACATTCTTAGCATGAACACTCATGAAAAATATTGAGAGAGTAACAAAAAAAGTTGGGCAGAAAAAGAGAAAAACAAAAATAAGAGTAGCAATGACAATATTAGTGTCCAAAAACTGGAATTTAAGGCAAAAATATGCAATGTAATAGAAAATGCTAATTTACACTGATAATGGTCACAATAAATACTGAAGATAGAACAATCATGTTTATGCAGGTGGCGAATAATATAACACCAAAATATCTAAAAACAAAATATATCAACATACAATGAAAAAGAAAGGTTTAATTTTTTTTTTTTTTTTTT
>NW_006997308.1:35777-102451 GCF_000164805.1 Carlito syrichta | reverse complement strand
TTGATTTATTGTAGAGATGAGGTCTCGTCAAATTGCCCAGGCGGGTCTCAAACCCGCGGGTTCAGGCAATCCACTCACCTCGGCTTCCCAAAGTGCTGGGATAACAGGCTGAGCCACCAAACCTGGCCGAAAGGTTTAATTTTTTAAGTTTTAAAAATAATTCATAAAAAATCTAAAATGACCATTTAACTATCAAAAATTGAGAAAGGGAAAATGCATAGTGTAAGGGTGTTAATTCTCACCTTCTGTAGTGCAGAGTCAATTAATATTACCTACAATTGATAAACCAAGCAATGGCAGCATAGGCATACTATGAGGAGGTATGGAGACAACCTCCAGAGAAATTGAAAACACAAAGGCAAGAGGAAGAATAGGAATAGGGAGTGGTGGAGCAGTGACTCTTGCTTTGCAAGCAAACCTTCCTATGCTATTGGATACTTTATAGTTGCATAACTTTCCTTTAAGTTTTTTATTTAGGGAAACTACAGTTTAGTCAATCAACTTATGACATTTAAGTTGCTTCCAGTTTTTGCTATTACAAAAGAGTTTTTTGATGTGCATATACTTTTGTGTGCTTCTTTCATCACTTACACTCTGGGACACACGTATGTTCTCTTTACTCACATCAAATACATTTTTCCTTGAACATTTTAAATTAAAAAATCATCACTCAAAAAAGTTTTATTATGAAAAACCACATGAATCTCTAAAATCAACTGTGCAAGCCACATTTTTTACTATAGCACAATAAAACTGTAAATTAATAAAATGTTTACATAAATCATAAAAATTCTGTCTTACTCATTGATAGAAAATCCAAATTGTTAGGAAATAAGGACAATATGCACATTCCATAATCTATGCAGTACAATCAAATCTATAATCAGAACAAATTACAGACTTAAAATTATATTAATCAAAAAAGTCTGAAAAAATAAAACAACTAAGCACTTAGCAAAAGAAGTTAGAAATAAAGAACAACAAAGCAAATCTAGGAATAATAGGAAAAGAAAGAAAGAAAAAGACAAAGGTTAATGGATTTGGAAACAAATATAGACATTAACTATGTGTAACAATCAAGTATCAAATTTTTTAAAGTAAATATAGACATATTATTAACAAAATATATCTAACTTAGACTTTATAATAAAGGGTATCTTGCACTAGTAGATATCAAGATGTACTATAAAGCAGGGGTCCCCAAACTCCAGGCCATGGACCGGTACTGGTCTGTGGCCTGTTAGGAACCAGGCCCCAAGGAAGGAGGTGAGCGGCAGGCAAGTAAGCAAAGCTTCATCTGTTTACAGCCACTCCCCATCACTCGCATTACCACCTGAACTCCATTTCTGCCACATCAGTGACAGCATTAGATTCTCATAGGAGCTGAACCCTATTGTGAACTGTGCATGCAAGGAATCTAGGTTGCACATTACTTATAAGAAGGTAATGTCTGATGATCTGAGATGGAGCTGAGGGGTTGACGTTAGCACTGGGGAGCAGATGCAAATACGGGATAACATTAGCAGTGAGGTTTGACTGCACAGAGGCTGTAATAAGCCAATTGCTTGTAGACTCATTTCAAAACCTTATCAGTGAGAGGCAAGTGAGTTGATGTACTTCAACTGACGTCAGAATCCAACACTTATTTTAGTCTACAAATGGTCCGTCTATTATTTTATTTACCACTTCTGTCTGCACCTCTTTTTTTTATGGTGAGTTGTCTACCTATTTCATTGTATATTATAATGTAATAATAATAAAAATAAAGTATATAATAAATGCTATGCAGTTGAATAATCCCAAAACCATGCTCCCCACCTTCAGTCCGTAGAAAAACTGTCTTCCACAAAACTGGTCTCTGATGCCAAAAAGGTTGGTGAATGCTGCTATAAAGACATAATGATTAAAACCATAGAATAAACACACCAATAAATAAAAATGAGTAGGTATACTAGGTCTGAATTTATGTAGGCATTGAATATTTAATTGTTTCTATTCAAGCCAATGGAAATAGAGTTAAACATTTAATAATTTGTGTGGGGAAATTTTTTTGTAGAAATAAGAGAGAAATCTTGACAAATTAATGAATGTATTAATAACATATTCCTAAATGGAACACTAAATTTTATAAAGATAACAACTCTACCCATATAGTGTGAGATGTTAATAAAGTCCCAGTCAATTGCCTAATTGGATTCTTCCTGAAATTTGTCAAAATAACTCAAGAATTTATCTGAAAGATTAAACTGGTAGAAATAACAGAAAATTTTGGAGAAGGAAAAAAGTGATGAGGTTGCTCCTGCCATAACAATAGTAAAATATATAATCAAGTGATAATAATCAAAACATATGGTAATGTTTTTAAAATCAGTGAAAAATAATGTTATAAAGGTAAAACTCTAATACATAAAATAATTCAGGGAATGATAATAATAGCATTGCAAATAAATTGTAAAACAAAGAATTATTCAAGAAATTGACCAGATTAGAAAAAATTCTAGTCTGGTCTTTACATCATGTCTTATCTAGAAATAAAAGTCAGATTAATGTAACAAAAGAAGAAAATAACTCTGAAAATATTTGGAAGAAAAATATATTTGAATACATGTTTTTCTTTGGATTGTAGACAATTTTTATGGTTTTCTTATAAATGCAATGGAGGAAGTCTCATGAAGAAATGTGACAAAATTGCCCAACAATAATTTAATTATATGCATGTATACATTTTTAAAACAAAAACAAAATTAAAAGGCAAATATGGAACTAGATAAAAGATGTAATACCCTTAAAAAATAAATAATTGCCCCTACAAAACGGGATTTTTTTTTTTTTAATCACCCAATAGAAACAGACAAAAAAGTGTTACAGGCACACACAACTAGCAAAAGAAAAACAATTGTCATTAACAAAAATATTAAAACATATTCATTATCTCAAAGAGTCAAAGAAATGTAAATTTAAAACAATAAAACATTTTTACCATCAGTTGGGCCTTATTATTGCTTTATTAATCACTATTTCAATCTGCAGTTACTTGTTTATTTATTTGTTTATTGTCTATCTCTGTCAATTAAGCAGTAAACTCCTTGAGGGTGGGACATTGTCTGGTTTTTTGACAATTGTGTCCTTAACACAATGCCTGACACACAGGGGTGCTCGGTAATGTTTATTTCGTAAGTAAATGAACAGGTTTATTTTTTTTCTCACTATTTATTTATTTTTATTTTTATTTTGAGTTGGAGTCTCACTCTTTGCCCAGACTGGAGTGCAGTGGTATGCTCACAGTCACCACAGCCTCGACCTGCTGGGCTCAAGTGATCCTTCTGCTTCAGCCTTCCAAGTAGCTGGAACTACAGGCATGTGCCACCATGCCCAGTTAATTATTTGATTTATTGTAGAGACGAGGTCTCGTCATGTTGCCCAGGCTGGTCTCGAACCCATGGGCTCTGGCAATCCTCTCATCTGGGATTACAGGAGTGAGCCACCATACCTGGCTATTATTTATTTGTTAACACACACTTTTATAGCAATAACTTCCTGGTAGGGTGCTAATTGCCATACAAATATCAATGTATTTCATTCTCAGAGAAATCCACTGAAGCATATTTCATCACCAGTTTACAGACTGAAAAACCAAGGCTAGTCATGAGGTAACTAACCAAAAGTCTTACAGCTAGTAAACAATGTATTAATATCCTCAGCAATTTCATCTGTTTATTTCAAGAGAAACTTAGAGATCACAAGTGACTCACATTGTTAGATTCAGACTAGCAATTTTACAAAATTTTAAAATGTATTCTCTACCATGACTATTTGTTACCACTGTATTTGTGTATATGCAGGGGGGCCCCCAAAAAACAGAACTCACTTATAATAATTGTATATTTATTCTTACATGTTTAAACATCAATCAACTTCAAAGTACTCTCCATTTGATACAATACACCTATCGAGACACTTTTTTCACTGCTCAAAAGAGTTTTTGAACTCATTTTGATGCCTTTTAGTGCTCCTGCCACTTTTTGTTTCACCTCTTCCACATAAGCAAAACGTTTCCCTCTGAGGACTTTTTTCATTCATGGAAACAAAAAAAGTCATTTGGGATGAGATCACATGAATAGGGAGAGTGGGGAATGGGGGTAATGCCATTTTTGGTCAATAACTGATGAACTCTCAGCACAGCTGGTATGGGCAGGTTGTTCGTGTAAATCACCCATTGTGAAAGGAACAAACATGTTGAAAGAATCTAAAAAAAATATTTACTGAAGCCAAATACAACCTCTTGTAATAACACTAGCTAGTACTGATGCTGATAGATTCCTAGAACACTTACCTAGTAGGGGAAGCCTGTACTAGAAGGGGCTCACCCTCCAAAAAATAGCTCTGGTTTTTTGGAGTCACCCCATCATATGTGCTTCATATTTTTTGGTAGTAAACTTATTTTAGAACAGCTTTATATTTGCAGAAAAACTGTGTGGACCCAGTTTTCCTTATAATTAGCATCTTCCATTAGTATGGTAAATTTAATACAATTGAGCCGGGCTCGGTGGCTCAGCCTGTAATCCTGCGCCTTTGGGAGGCTGAGGTGAGTGGATTGCCTGAGCCCGCGGGTTCGAGACCTGCCTGGGCAGCGAGACCTCATCTCTACAATAAATCAAAAAATCAGCCAGGCGTGGTAGTACATGCCTGTAATTCCGGCTACTTGGAAGGCTGAGGCGGAAGGATCGCCGGAGCCCAGCAGGTCGAGGCTGCGGTGGCCGGGAGCAGCCACTGCACTCCAGTCTGGGCAGCAGAGTGAGATTCCAACTCAAAAAAAAAAAAAAATTAATACAATTGATCACCCAATATTGATACATTATTATTTATTAAGTTCATATTGTATTCAGATTTCCTTAATTTTACCTAATGTCATTTTTCTGTCCTCAATCCCATCCAGAAGACCAATAACAAACAATGTAGACATGTTTCAGGCTTCTCTTGGCTGTGACAGTTTCTCAGGTTTTCCTTATTTTTATGATTTTGACAGTTTTGAGGAGTACTGGTCAGGTATTTCGTAAAACATCTCTCTACTGGATTTACCTGATGCATGATTAAAGTGGGTTTATGGGTTTGGGGAAACAGCTTTATTGTTAATTACAATCAAGTTTAGCAAATGTGCATTAAGATGAGCATTCTCATAAATTAGGAGAGTAAAAATTGCTACATCTTTTCTGGAAATATTTTTAGTGGTAAGATGATACTTAATGCAAACAAGTGATTCCAGTTCTAAGACTATGAAAAACCTTTTCAGAGATGAGGGCAAGGACTGAACTATCACCCTGTGATCCACACACAAGAGGAAATGAACAAATTACAGTTGTATAAGACACATGACTTGGAAAATATCTACAGGAAGTTCTTCAAAGGGTCCACAATGTTTCTCTCTGGGTGATATATTAATGGATGGTTTTCATCTGTTTTTTAATTTTTTTACAGTGCACATATATTACAATTATCATCAGAGAAAACAATATGACTCTTTTTTAAAGAAAGTCACATAAATATGCATTTTAACTCTAACTACTCTTTGCAGACCAAGGACCATGATGCTGCTGAGGTAATCTTCTGCCATCTCCTACATTCGAGGTGCTGGGACTCTGCCACAGTTTGACCCAAAAATCTAGACCTGCATCCCTTTTGGGACACTCATCGCCAAGGGTATTGCTACCAGAGCTTTTATTCAATAGTTGACATTAGGTTGTTTCCTCCTTATATCTGTGACTTGGCCTACAGAATTTTCTTACGTTGTCATATTGGCGGCTTTCTCACTCTCTTTTTTTATTTGTTTGTTTGTTTGTTCTTTGTGCGTTCTATTCTTTCTTTCTTTCTTTCTTTCTTTTTTAATAGAATCAAGTTCAAGATCCTCATTCTGACAATTTTCCCACTATTTGGTAAACTGGTGTTCCCACCTTCTTCATGTTTGTTTGTATGTTTGTCTATTGAGTTTTTTGAGGGAAGGCCAGATCTAATTCATCTTTGTTTTTATTTTCAGCACTCAGTAAGTCCCATTAATATGTACTGAATACATTTTTTAAATTGTCCAATATAGTCAGACTACTTTTGTTCACCATTACCCTGAGCATGCCCCACTTCCCTATCCTCATGCCATTCCCCTGCCTGGCATACTCTTGGCCTTCCCTTTCCATGCACATCATTGCCAGCCCTTTGAGTTTCAGCTAATTCTGTGATCTTTAATGAATTCTCTATTAACTTCATCTCTCCTAGCCTCTGCTTCTTCTGATTTTCTAAGGCTCTATTTATATATCATTACACACTATCTTGCAACGTCCTCACTAACATCAAATCTTCCTGAGTCTCAGCTCACGTTCATTCATGGGAAGTCTCCAGAATTTAACCTGAGAAATCTAGGGTAACAAACCAACATTGTCACTACCATCTGAGAGATCATTGTCCAGTTATTTAAACTCTTTGAGCCTCTGTTTACCATCTATAAAATGGGGATAATAGCTCAAAAGGACTGTGAAAAGACCAAAAGAAAGAATACATATAAAAAAGGCAAGAAAAAAATAATTTTTATTGTTATCGTTACCATTATGAAATCTTTTCTCCCCCAAAGATCTCATCATTTTTTGAGACCATGGCACACCTCTGTGTCTTCCAAAGTGTCTCACTCAATATTTCTGACACAGCACAGTGACATGAAAGTCAGAAGGCACGTCTTATTATACTATATGAAGTTGAACAAGTCACTTGACCTCTCTGAATTTCCCTTTCTGTTAAAGGAGAGTCATATTATCATAATATCTGTTCATATATCTAACACCATTGTTAGTGGCAACAGATGATGATGCACAAAGATGTTGAAACCTATAAAGTACCTGAAAACTGTTAAATGTGACTGTGAGCTTTAGTTATCATCAAATATGCTCAATACATACATATTGACTTGGTGTACCCTTACCCACCCTCTCTTCAGGGTGTGCTTAGTTAATTTGACTCCACTAGTTTTCCCATGGGGCACAAAGAAAAGCTCCTTCCCTAAAGTACACTCATACCAACTCTGACCTATCACCCCCAACATCAGACGCACACTCTAGCCTCCTTCTCTCTTGTAGATACCACGGTTCACACAACTGATCATGTTTCCCTCTGTGCTGTGGCTACCAGGAGCCCACATGCAAATGTGAAGCCCATCTCTAGCAACTATATAGGAAATCTGTGCGTGGATTCTTGTACTAACTATGCTCCTGATTTCATCTTTTTCTCCTACTTCGAGTTTCTCTAAGCCTTTTATTTTCTGTTTTACCTTGCCCTGCTAAATGTAACTTTGCAAGCCACCCCAAATTCCTTCTGAAATGAGAAAGGACAAAAACCTGCAATCAAATCTCTACTTATTCACAGAAGACAATGCCCTGTTTTCTATTGTGGGGGGCTTTTATTCTATAGCAACTGTGACAATCTATATTCATCATCTATATTCATCAGCTCAACCCCAATAGGAAAGGCTGTGGCAGACTGTTCAAAAAAAACGGACCCAATGGAGTGCTTCCCTGTATGAATGCTCCTTTGCAATGCAACTTTGCAGCTCCTCCCAACAAAAGGTGAAAGCTACTCTCTCACCTGTTTAATCTGGGCAGGTTTTGTGACTTGTTTCAACAAATAGAATGCAGCTGGAGAAATGTTAAGGCAGTCTTTAGACTCAAGAGAACATGCACAGTTCCCCTCTCTTTCTTGGAATCCTGTCCAGCCATCAGAGGAGCAAGCCCAGGGTGTCTTACTGGGTGATGAAAGATACATGGCCCAGTTTCCCCCATTTCTCCAGCAGCCAACCAACCCTCAAAAGCAGAGCTACCTAGCTGACTGGCAGTAAATGCAAGACTGAGGCAATCCAAGACCAGAATACCACCCGGCAACCCTAGCTGCTGACCCACAGAATTATGTAAATATGTGTTGATTTTTTTAAGCCACTGCATTTTGAGAAGGTTTCTAAGCAGCAAAAGCTAAGTGATATAGTGGCTGAGATCATTCACAAGGCTGGAAAGTAATGATTCAGCCAAAGGAAAATAATCGTGTAAGAGTTGCAAATACTACATAGCTATGAGATCTTGTTAGGACCATCCTCTCAGAATGCACAACTCCACCGCACATAGGAGCAAATAAAAGCAACTTATTTTCATTAAAAAGCATAGCTCCCTTGAAGAAGAAAAAGAGCTATCACTATCACCAACAATTCTTACAGTGCAGGTTGACTGCCAGGTGCTAACCACAATCCTCTACTCTTTCTAGGGTCACATTCACCAGACCCTTCCACAGTCTGTGTAACTGTAGATGAGCTTTCTCTTCACCACTCACAAAGTTTGGATTTCAAACATCCCACATACCTGGCCAAACCTGTTTCTAGAGAATGATTTCTAGGACCAGAAACTCCCAAGTTGCCTGCACTTAGTGAGACCTAGAGAGAAGCTATAGGAGAAAGAAACAGAAGAGAGGCAGGAGCTGTTGATAGAATAGTCCATGGATTCAGACAGACCTGAATTCCAGCTCCATTTCTTATACAGTTACCTACCGGACTTTGAGTTAGAAAACTTGGGTTCATTTCGGGAGTTTTCATGTATTCACTGAGCCTCATTTCCATCATTTCCAAAAGGAGGAGTTTTGGTTTTTGTAGTCTTCAAAGTTAATTATTTTGAGATTAAAGATATATTCAGGTGCATCCTATTTTTTTTAGTAAGTTATTTAACCTAATTTTCAATATCCTCACCTTTAAAATGAGTTTAGTATATGGAATATTATGCAGCCATTAAAAAGAGCAAGACCATGACCTTGGCAGCAGCATGGATATAGCCAGAGACCATTATCCCGAGTAAATTAACTCAGAAACAGAAAACCAAATACCGCATGTCCTCACTTATAAGTGGTAGCTAAACACTGGGTATACACAGACATAAAGATGAGAACAGCAGACACTGGGGACTTCAAAAGAAGGAAAGAAGAAAGGGTTGAGGGTGGGAAAATGATCTATTGGTTACTATGTTCACTATCTGGGTGATGGGTTCAATAAAACCCCAAACCTCACCATCACGCAAAATGCTCACATTAACAATCCTATACATGTGCCCTGGAATCTAAAATTTAAAAAAATAAAAAGAAACTGGCTTTTAGTATTATTATCTTTAGGTCAAACAATATAAAACAATAAGAATGACAAATAATATTAAAATTTTTTAACCTACCCACAGTGTTGCTCTATATATAAAGCACCAAGCCCAGTGCTGATACATAATAGAAACTCAATAAACAGAGAACTAGTTGGAAAATGTTTGATTTTGCTGTTCAGACTGTTTTTTTCTCCTAGGATCTTACCAATAGCTTATTATTATGAATTCTTAAATTTCAACTGCATTATCTAATGAGTCTTTTCTATTGGGAGTACCTAGAATTTGAGAATCTTACCTTCTTTTTATTATATATAAGCAGCAGAAGTAAAAATGCATAGAGTGTTTAAAAATATAGAGAGTGCACCTTGGCAAACCTCTAGTCTCAAAATTACTAATTTTCAAGGCTGCAATGACCAAAGCTCCTCATTTTGCAAGTGAAGAAAATAAGGCCCAGTGAATAAATAGAAAGACCATAAGTGAACCTGGGTTTCCTAACTCCAAGTTCATTTCTCTCGTAGAACAGTACCATCTTCACCCCAAGAACCTTGATAAATATTTGACCATAGTGATAACAACAACAACAACAAATCCTAGAGGAAATAAATGTTCCCAAGTCACTTCTCATTCATCCTTTTGGCCAGAAATCCAGATTAGCTTTTGTCACTGCCATATCATCAGGCCGGCTTCACTCAAGACCCATTTATTGTCTGCAAATGTTGCTATAATTAAATCCAAGTGGCCACTGTGAGTTATCATCACATATCCTCTCTAGCCATTAGTCAGATTTCCAGGGCGCAGTTCTTTCTAAAGAGGTCACTCACTCTTCTCTTTCCCCTTGGCTATCCCAGCAGGGTTGTTTTTTTTTTTTTTCTTTCCATTTCTTGGGCAAGGTACTTTTAAGCCAAACTCATTTTCAGGCAATCAGCCAACCTTCCCATTTATCCCAGTGACCTACAGCAGCTACAAGCCTCTTGCCAGCATTGCTGCTGAACTGTGGGGAAAGTGAGGGGAAGAGCGCTGAAGCAGCATCTCTGAAAGCAGTGAGGACAGAGGCTGTTTCTAACAGAGCGCAGGACTGTCGTCATCGACGTCATCATCTACACCACAATCAGTTTGTGTAACACATTACATACCTCTTCTCCCTGGGTGTTTACAATAATTCTGCTAGCTAGGGTAAGGAAAATTAGAGAACCTTTGAGCCGAATATGATTATCAGAATCACCACATCCAAACTCTTCACCTCACAAATAAGGAATCCGAGACCCCCATGAGGGAAAGTAACCAACCCATAATCATTAAGTGAGTAAAGGCAAAATGGGTCTAGACTCAGGTCTCCCACCTTAGTCTCAGTTCGGGAAGCACTCCACTCTTTGGTCCTAGGATCACAGAAGACCCATGAGCAATCATAATGGAATAGGCCTGGAGGTTTTCCTAGGAGGAACAATCCTGCCACCATTTTTAATCAACATGGCTCACTTGGTGTTGACCTCAGTTCTCTGTTCCAGGGATAAGCACATAGCCCAGAAATGCATAATTAGAACACACCGTCTTTCTGGCCACAGTTGTTGGTTTGGGGATAATGATATAACCTAAATAAGGTCAATGAGAATCACCTCCAGGATTCTTGCTGCAACTTTTAGAAAAGAATCTACTCTGGGTTCGCTAAGACTATACATTGTAAGGACCATACAAGTCTTGAGCTGCTAGAAGAAGCCATCTTTACCACCATTTAGAAAAAGCCTCCCTTAGAATGAATCTAGTATAGCAACATGATTTGAGCTCCTGGATTCAACTGTACTTGAAGACCAAGCCTTTTCAATTATGTGTAGTCAATAAACTTTATCTTTCTTTAAGATAGTCTGAGTTGTCTTCTTATTCATAATCAAATGAATCCTGACTAAAACATTAACTTCTCTTGATTACTTTCAACTATGAATGAAAGTTTAAGACTCCCTTGGTGCAACATGGCTTTTAATGTGATCACTGACCATGAGAGCACCCTTTCCCCTATCCACTTACATATCCTTACCCAATGGATTCCCCAGTGGAATTATTCCCCGAGTCCTCCATAGTACTAATCACATTCATAAATTATTACCAAACACTACTTTTGCATTATCTCTGACTATACAAACATCAAATTCTTTAAAATCTTCCATCAGGAAAAAATATATGTATTAATGAAACAAGAGGGCTTTTAGGACTCTGGTCTACCTAATGTAAAATGTCCAGTTGTGAGAAAGTTAGTATCCAGTCCATCATCCAATTGCCTTGGTCCATACCCACCTCCCAGCCTAAAGGGTAGTATTCATAATGTGCATTCAAACAGGACAACCCATTTAAAACAGAGCCTGCCAAAAAGTCATGACTTTTTAAAAATTCACTATAAAGTGCTGTTCTTAAGAAAACAAAGTACTCTTATTAAAGCCATCCAGAAGGATTTTGGCAAGCCACCTCAGCAGTCACATCCGCTTGGCTTTTTCAAGAGACCTGTCATATAGGGGATGGAAAATATTCCCAGAGAAATTAATAAAGATGTTTCAAGAGTCACCAAATGTGATGTAGTGTGGAAGGTGAAATTGCAACAAAACAAACTAATAATTATAATAATAATCATTAGAATTGCTGGCACAGATACAGAATTGTGTATTGAAAAGTTAAAGCACTCAGTGCCAACATTTCACTTTTTAATGAGGGTCTTACTAATGGTTACAATTTGTGGACACTGAGAAAGCAGAAGCTTGGCTATCAGAGTCAGTCAGGCAAGGAAGCCAGTCTTCCTACTATAAACACACTTGTTTCTCTGTATACAGTGAGATATCAAATGCCAATAAGCCCAAGAATCATCTTTTGAGTTTTGCATCAGAGCCAAATCTATGATTGATGGAGAGATATAGATATAGATGATAGATAGATGGATGGATGGATAGATAGATAGATAGATAGATAGATAGATAGATAGATAGATAGATAGATATTGCTTCTTAGTTCATTCCAAACTCAGATGATGCTCACCCTTTTGCCATCACCTCTCAGAGAAAATCAAGCAAGTGATGTGTTCTAGAAGAAATTATATAAGCCTGAATTTAAACAAATAGCAAAGTTTGCCTCAGAAATTTAATATTAGAACGCAGACACACACAGGAAGAAAACCTAGGTTTTAAGCTTACCCTGTTTTGTCCAATTTCTGTCATGGAACTGCATTCATTCTTCAAATAAATATTTATTAAGCTCCTACTTTGTACCAAGACTAGGTTAAGTGGTGAACATAACAGCCACGGGCCCTGTTATTCTCATGGTGCTTACAGTCTAAAGGAGAAAATAAATAGTCATAAATAAATAAAAATTAATGAATATCATTCCAGGTATCCATGCTGCAAAACAAACTAGTCCAAAACATAATGGCTTAGAATATCAACCATTTTATTATACTTCATAATTTTGAAGGTGAGGAATTCAGGCAGAGTTCAGATAGGCAGTTCTATTCCATATAGTGTCAATGAAGGTCACACAATAGTACTTGACTGGCAGATGTGGTGTGGTCTGGAGGGTCCAACACAGTCCCCCAGAATGCCATAAGCTTTGGCAGGGACAACTGGAAGACAGAGCTCATCTAGGACTGTAGACAAGAATACCCAAACAGGTATTCTCCAGCACTGCAGTGTCAGGGCCATCAGGTTTCTCATTTAGTGACTTGAAGATCCAGAAAGTCTTCTAAGAGATGAGAAGGAGAAGCTTCCAGTTTACTAAGATCTGATTACCCTCACATGCTAACTTCTGCCATGTTTCATGTTCTATTGGTCTAGCAGTCATAAAGCCCACCCAGGCTCAAGAGAGAGGCACACAGATCCCATCTCTTCCTGATGGAAGATGAAAGCATCTGTAGCCATATTTAATTGAACACAAATATACAATTCACAATTGTGATAAACACTGTAAACGATGAGAGCAAGGAGAGGAACTGGGAGGAGAATCTAATTTATATTGGGTGGACAGGCAGCCATGGGCTCTCTCTTGCCCTGAAAGACAAGTAGTCATGAGCCATAAGGTCCAGCCCACCCTCATTGTCACACCATGAGCATGTCCTATTTTTGACATCATCTTTCAAAAAAAGAAAACCTGTCTTTATTAGTGAAAAAAAAATTGCAAGGTGTTTTGTGTTTTTCTAAAACCCTGGAAGACAGGTACAGGCTTCAAAGCCATTGAATTCCTTCTATCCTCTGAGGAGTGAAATAAATTTTATCCCTGAGAACCTATTTAATGACATGGAACAGCAAATTTCACTCTAAGATCAAATACAATATCTGTAAGAGTACAATAAAATAATAAGCAATCAAGTAGAAAACTTTGTTACTAAATATGAATTATTTGAAAAGAACAATTTGTCATCTTAATGTATGAAGCATTAGATACTTGAAAATTGCCATAATTTGCATTCACTTTCTGTTGTGAAAGTAAATATTTTAACTTAAAATTCCAAAGTATGTATATATATATAATATGTATATACATATATGTATGTATATACATATATATATATGTTTATCATAAAAATTATATAGCTGGCATATGTGAGTGTGTATCTGAATATAAGTGCCTAAGAATATGCATAATGCAATCTGTAATACCCAACTCTTATTTACTCAGTGAGCATCTACTTTGTGCCATTCTACCATCTTTATTTAAGAATTTTATAAAAAGAATTCCTTGTATGATTGGGCACCATCCTATTATCTTCTTTCCTACACTGCCACTGCCCAAGTTCAAGATTGTCTCAACCTCACTTGGACTATTTTAGCAACCTCCCTCTAGTCTTTTCCACAGTCTGACATTCAAGGCCCTTCACAGGCAGGTTATAGTCCATCTCTCCAACCAATTTTCCTATGCCCCAGGCACTGCACAGTCCTGTGGGTCCATAGCTTTGTCCACACTAGTCCCTTCACCCTCTCCCCATTTTTGCTGGCTTATGCTTCTAGCTCCATCTCAAAATTCACCTTCTCTGCAGAACCCTCTCTCCCCTATTCCCACAGGCTTCTGTTCTCATCTCTGTCATGGCCTGAACCACAGCATATTAAATTGTCCACTCACTTGTCTATACCTGACCTCCACCCTCAGACTCTGCAAGAGCAGGAGTTGTGTGTCTTTTCCACCTTTTTATCTCCAGTGACCAGCAGGGCCAGGCCCAATGTCGGCACTCTATAAATGTGACTGAATATCTTCTCCTTCTGGCCCTCAGAACTTTCTAGAAGGTTGATTTGCTAACTTGAGAAAATTTTAGCTTTCTTAAAATATCATGATGCCAATAGGGATATAAAGAAAAATATTTTTAATTTTCAAGGTTCACATTTTGAGGGTCTTTTTCTTATTAAGCAGAGTATTCTTCTTCATACTCATTTCTTTGTCTTTATCTTGACATCTGATGCAGTTTACCTAATTTTATTCTTTAAGTTTTAAAGATCATTTGTTGAGAATTTGTCTATCAAATCTAATACCAGCACATTTCAGCCACAGCACTGGCTTGTCAAACAATCTCTGAAAATGGCTTCCTCGGCGGAGCTCAGGGTCCTCTGTGACACCAGAAACTAACCAATGAAACAAAAGAGGAGTAGAGATCACAAAGAGAGTGCTCTAGAAACTTATCAATTCCTAACACTGAGACTTCAAACAAGGTACTTAACCTCTCTGAATGCCTCAGCTTTCCCCTCTGGAAAATGAAGATAATGTGAAAATTATAACCTCCTTGCAGCTTTCAGTGATACGGTACACATAGAGCATCAAGCATAGCAAAGCACCCACCTTGCTCTCCTCCTCCATCCCCTGACAATACTTGCAGAAGAAAACAGACTCCTACAGGTAGAAAAACAGATTCCTACACAGCATGAATGGCCAACTGGGCCCTGCCACACAATCTGGATTCAGTTCATACTCAGGGACTTGCCTTCTCTAATTTCTAGTCACCTTTTTTCAGATCAGGAACTCCCTTCCTGAGTTAATGAAGATAAGAAACTGAGGATACTGTGAATTATTAAGTACTGGTTTTTCCTCAGCTCTTGTTCGACCTGGCTAAGGTGTTACAAGAGGCAAACAGGCTTCTCCCCACTGTCATGGTAGCTGCCAACAATAAACCCATCTGCCTCCCTGTGCAATGCTATGGGATGGATGCCTTCTACCCAGACATCATCACCTGGCACACTCCTTTAACACCACCCAAGAGTTTCTATGCAGAAGGCAAACCCTGGACCCATCTAAGGAAATTGCAGGCTTCCTTTCAATATGAAGACTTAGTTAAAACCAAGCTACTTCTGTAAAGATTGCTCCATGGGGAGCAGTAGGGAAACTGAAGACAATCAGAAGTCAGGGCTGGGAAGGAATTGGGAGAGCCTCAGCTTCTATCCCTCATTTGGCATAGGAAGAATATGAAAACCAGAGGGGAATCATGACTTTTTCAAGGTCACACAGCAAATTAATGGTTGAAATGGAAGTAGAGAGCAGAGTGCTTTAAGCCAACTCTAATATTTTTGCCCAATATGACACTGGAAAGATGAAGGATTATTAAATAGACTCGTGATTTGGCATGGTGAGGAGATTTGACAGCAGAAAGGTCACCCAAATATGGACTAATTTATTCATTAAAGGTGTATTGCGTTCCTACCACGTGTCGGACACTGAAGCAACAGTAAAGAATGGGATAGATGGTTCCTGCTCTCATGTGGTTTACAGTGTGAGTAGAGTAAGAAGCAAGGATGGATAACAAACAAGTAAACAAATACACCAAGTAATTACAGTTTGTAGCCAACACCATTGAAGAAAGCAAACAAGGTGCTATGATGGCAGATAGCACAGTAGAGGAGGCTTCTTTAAGTAGGGTGGTCAAAGAACTCACAGAGGGAACTGGCCTCTAAACCAAGACCAGAAGGGAAAAGAATTCAACCATGTGAAGAGCCAGAGGAAGATTATACTAAGACGAGAAAAAAAAAAGACAAGAAACAGAAGGACCTGCTCTTCTCTAGAAATAGTCAGATGTCAATGAGGAATAAGTTTGGGAAGCAAAGTAGAGACTGTAGGAGGTGAGATGAGAGAGGAAGGGTGAAACCAAGTCCTTGTAGGTCTTTCGGGCCAAGGTAAGACATTCAAGTTTTACTCTCGGTATAACAGACAATCAGCAGAGAGAGTTCCAAGCAGAAAAGAGACACATTTTATCTCCTTTTTTGGAAGATCATTCTGGCTACTCTGGGGTAATGATCCAAGAGCAAGCAAAGCAGTAGAGAGTGCACGTAGAAATCATGGCAGGGGCAGGCTAGAGGTAGGTGGCGGTGCCTTGTACTCCAATGTGATGCTATTGACAACAGAAAGAAATACTTGGAGTTGTGACCAATATAAGAATAGAACTAAGAGGAGTTGTCAATGGATCATATTTAACTGGAAGGAAGATTCAGATATTTTGCCTAGGTCTGTCACTCAAGGAACTTACTGGCCATGTTGAAATGCAAAGAAATTCTGAAGACTTATGATGGTTCCAAGGTGATAAGTAGCAAATTCTGGTTTCTTCCAGGTAAACTGAAGTCTAGGCAAGTTGGCAGACCTCTCTAGGTCTGGGTTTTCTTATTTTTTTTAATGGAATATTAATACCTACATTGTCCAGTGATCAAATGGATTTAATGAGTACAGTACACAGTACATAGTGACCCTCAATAAATGTGAACTTCATTCTTTCTGAAATAACAAATCTCTTTTAAGATCAGATATGGTACTATGAAGATTTTTTTTAACTTAGTTCACTTTAAAGCCTAAAGCTTTACAATATTCTAAAGTATTTTCTAATAAAAATTAGTTGGGTGCATCATTATTTTATCATTAGGAAAACCATAAAGCCTTTTAGGTGAAGTATTTTCCTTTCATTCTTTGTAGTTGCTTCCAGCTTTCAAAGTTGATCTCTGTTAGTTTTATTGTGACTTAGTCTAACGAAAGCCTTAAAATTCTTAAAGTTATTGACCCATACCTATGCCAACTTGGTTAAAAAAATTAAAGGGCAACTGTGGACTTATCAACTACCCATTATGACAAGCTTCAATTCTGCATCCTCCAAACAATATTTTCAAAGTAGTTCTCTCAAGAGAAAGAAAAATAGTCTCATTTGTGAATTCCTGGGGAGCAACCACTTAGGAGGAATAGTAGGACTCAAAAGTGTAGGTATTAACAACTTGTATCCATTTAACCCATTGAGAAATTCAGCATTTTTTCTGTACCAAACTCTGGAGTTGCAGGAAGCAGCTCTGGGCTTCAGCTGAGATGCTAAGATACTAGGGAAGAGTCCTGTTTCTCATTCTGTCACAAATGCATTTAATGGTGGGACACAGAAAATGAGTATTTAAAGTTGAATTAGTCATTGCCTCTTGCCTAGCAAAGGGATTTTTATGGAAGATTAATGCTTCCTATAATATTTATCAGGGATAGTGGAGCTTTTCACATAATTTTCTGAGCTTTCTTCCTGCAGGTGATAACCTGAGAATTTCCCCAAACATATATGTACACATATGTGAAACATAAGTAAATCTTTACCCTGCATAAAATCTTTACCCTGTCAGTTTGTTGGCTTGTTTCTTGAAAGAGCCAAATTTATATAATCTCTGTAATTCCTGACCTTATACATTCATTGAAGAATCATACTTATGCCTCAGGGAGAAAAATTATTTTTCCCTCAAGGCAAGTAATTTGGAGGCTATCATAGGGCTTGTTTCAGCTTTGCTAGGATATCAGTTTCTTATTCAATTTTCCTAAATAAAAGTAGAAATTGTATATACAACTTCTTGGAAAGTATGAAGTGCAATGGGGGGTACACCCACAAGACCACATATGCATATTTGCTATATTTCTGAACATGTCTTTGAAAAAGATGAACAATATTCAACTGCTGATAACCAAAGAACTTGCTATTCTAAGAGAAGGTGACAGTATAATATGTTTCTAAGGCTAAATATCTCCTCTCACAGTGACTGTCATTTAAATTCTTGCCTAGCAAAGGGATTTTTATGGAAGGTTAATGCCTCCTATAACATTTATCCTGGATGGTGGAGCTTTTCACATAATTTTCTGGGCTTTATTCCTGCAGTGTTATAGAACCTTATCTTCCCTCTAATAGCTTGCCAGTAAAGAGCTAGTGCATATAAAGACAGTCGTTATTTCTCAGTTCAAGCCCTGATTTAATGAAATTCCAAATCTCTAGTGAAAGAGGGCTTGAGGTTAAGCCGTGAAGAAAGGAGGGCAGACCCAAGGCAAGCTTTCATGGCCCTGTCTGGGACTGAGCTATCAAAGGTTACATGGGACACAGAGGCCTGGTCGTTGGAGGCTGCCTGAGGCTGTCAGGAAGAGCATAAGGCCAGTGGACTACTTAAAGAGCGACATCACCACTATTTTGAAGAGGTCTTCAGCTGAAGGATGCCTTGTCAAATATTCCCCATTTGCATTTGAACTAATTTGCCTTTCCATCATTTTCCTAATTCCCTTTCACTATTTTGACATTTACTAAAGGCCTTGGTATGTCAATAAAACAGTTTCTTCCCAGCTACCTACCTTCTTTTTTTTTCCTCATTCAGCAGCAGTTGGTTAACAATACTGATAATGGCCGTGGCAGGTTGTCTTTTCCAAAAATTACGATGAACAATGCCTTTCTGGAACCTCGCCACCTCTTATCAAGGGGCAGAGTCGATCTCACCTCCCTTTGATACTAGACAGGACTTTGTGACCACCTCTTTGAATACAATGCATGAAGTACATGGAATGTGACTTCTGGGACAAGGCAATGGTAAGCAATGTGACTCTTGCATGGTTCATAGCATTTAGAATGCAGCCATCATGCTGTGAAGAAGCCAAAGCTTTCTTTGTCAAGATATGACGAGCCGGGCTCGGTGGCTCAGCCTGTAATCCCGCGCCTTTGGGAGGCTGAGGTGAGTGGATTGCCTGAGCCCGCAGGTTCGAGACCCGCCTGGGCAGCGAGACCTCATCTCTAAAAAAATCAAAAAATCAGCCGGGCGTGGTAGCGCATGCCTGTAATTCCGGCTACTTGGAAGGCTAAGGCGGAAGGATCACCGGAGCCCAGCAAGTCGAGGCTGCGGTGGCCAGGAGCAGCCACTGCACTCCAGTCTGGGCGACAGAGACTCCAACTCAAAAAAAAGAAAAAAAAAAAAAGATATGACGCAAGGAGGCCACATGGAGAACAGCCAACATTGACCACCATACACCAGAGCTAAGGAGTCTTCAGAGCATCCCAGGCCTCAGCCTTCAAGTCTTCCAACTGAGGCCTCACACGACATACAGCAGAGTTAAGCCAGCTTCACTCTGCCCCATCCAATTCCGGACCCACGGAATCATGAGCATTACCAGGGGTTGTTTTATGCCACTTAGGAGTAATTTGTTTCACCGCAATGGCAGCTAAAACAATGATGCACTATAACCATATCCTTTGAAAGAAATTATAAATGTTTGCTTGAAAGACCTCTTGCTCTCTAAATAAGTCTCCACAGGTACCCCAGCTGGTCTCTTGAGCCTATCCTTAGCCAACTACTATTCAAGGACAGAGGCAAAGCAATAGAAAGAGTCTTTGGAGTCCACCAGATTTGGGTTCTTTCTTTTGGCCTTGTCTAAGTTATTTCCTCTTTGACTTTCACTATTTCCTCTACCAAAAAAGGGGGATAATAATGCTTACCTCAAGAAACAAGGCACATATAGCTCTTATATACAGTAGAACTTTGATGACCCTTTTGTTACTTTGTACTGGGAATTCTTGCCTCCTCTAGGAAGTCTCAACCAGTACAAAACCTCTTGCTCTCTGCCCCACTCTCCATACCTTTCCTTTATACTCTACCTAATATCACACTTCCTTGACATGCCATTATTACTTATGTAACAGAACATTTTAGCTGGGCCATTGCCTAAGGCTCAGATGCTACTAGCTATAGTTAAGAATCATCCACTCCCCATCATATCCTAGTACAGCACTTGGGTTACAGATTCCCACACGTCTCTTTGTATCCACAAATTCACACAGGAGCATAAGAGCCTCATGGGAAGAACAAAGTTAAAACTCTGACTCTCTTGCCCTCTATATGTTAGTGTTCAGAGATTTAAAACATTTTTCTCTAATAGATCAGGGTAGCAGCAATCAAAATAGGAAAACCCTAGAGACCACTGAAAGGAAATTCACTGAACAGGAAATAGAGTCTGAATTGGTAAACCTGACATAATACTGGGTTAAAGGGACTAATCCGAGACCCATTGTATAAAAAACCAAGACCCTTACAGACCCATCCAAGGCAGAAAATAAGTTACAAGACCTATACTCCTGGAAAGTTGTACCACTTGGAGCCAATGTAATTTTAAAACCATGCTGTCCCATACAGTAGTCACAAGCAACACGTGTCTACTGAGTATTTGAAATGTGACTAGTTCAATTTGAGAAGCACCACAAGATACTACAGATCTTGAAAACTTCATACAAACAAAATCATGTCAGTTATATTATTAATAATCGTGCATGGATTGCATATTAAAGTAATATTTTAGATATATTGGGTTAAATAACACATTATTGAAATTAATTCCATCTTTTTCTTAGTGTGTCTACTAGAAAATTTAAAACTATATATGTGGCTCACACTCTATTTCTATTGAATGGTACCACTCTAGAACATCCCTCAGAATGGGGACAACAGAAAACCAGGTGTGCTTCAACAAATGTACAGATACATTATCTGCAATGGAATCATGACCAAGTCCTGCAATCCCTGAGACCAAGAGGAAATTTCACCACACACTCCTTTGGAGAACAGCCAAGGCTTGGGTCCAGCTTTTGTCAACAGCAGCCCCCTCCACTGGTCATGGGATACTGTAGGCATCCAGGGCAGCAGACAGGGATGCTGGGAAATCCTTGGTTGAGGAGCTTCACCTCTAGCAAAGCATTCTAGTCTCTGCTCCCCCTTTCAGGCAGGAGATGGGTGAACACCAAGAAGAACCAATGACTCATCAACCTGGAGATTCCCATGAATATTGAGAACAGAAAAACTTCAGAAAAAACAAGAACTCCAATAATTAGACTAAACTGGGTTTCAAACCATGGTAACTTTAGTATTAAAATTCAGTTATACCTATAGACTTAAATTATTAAAGACTCCTAATTGGTTATTTTATTTTTCTCTTCTACTTATATATTCATATCTCAAAATATAATAAAAGTAATGATAACTATTGAATTATCCCACTACACATTTGATGTATTTGCTAAATCATCACTAAATCCCTAAAACCTAGGTATTATTATCCATGTCTTACAGATAACAAAACTAAGCCTTAAAAATATTAACTCTTGCTCAAATTCTAGGTTCAGAACCTGAATTCAAATCCAGATATATCTCATTCCAAATCTCACAGTCTTTAATTTTTAAGAACTAAAGAGTTCTGACCAACAAATATATATTATAATGTATTTATATTGATTAAATATATACTTAATCCTGTGTATACATATTCCTTTTCAAAGATCATATGGCATAAAAAAAAAGATGATACCATAGATAGAAAAAAAAGATGATATCATGAATAGAAAGCTATAGGTAGGTATCCATTTTAAGTACTAAATTTTCTGACCCTTAGCTTCCTCTTGTGTGATAATGATACCTACATTGAAGACAGCGTGAAAATGAGGGGTACTGGGTTGAGCCTACCCTGTCTTGTTTTCTACTAGATTCTATGACCCGTGGATAGAAGATCTCATCAAGCTAAAATTGTCTTTTAGTTATTCAAAAGTCAGATAGTAAATATAATTTTGTCTTACATAGCTTAGTCTTTATTTTGAAGGCAACAGAGATCACTTTTAAACTGGGCATAAGATAATCAGATTTGCATTTTAGAAAGATCCCTGTGGGGTACTCTCACATACACTGGTGGGAGTGTAAATTGATACAATCCTTTTGGAAAGCAATTTGGCAAAATATACTAAGAGCTTTAAAATGCTTGACACAGTAATATCACTTTTGTGACTACTCTAAGGAAATAATCCTAAAACTAGAAAAAGCTCTGTGCACAAAGCATCCATCACGGCATTACTCATAATGGCAGAAAAATGGCAGTGGTCTTACTTCTCAACAATAGGAGAGTGGTCACACAAGCTTCAGTACATCTGCTGGGTGACATATTACTCAGCTATCTAAAATATATTCATGACAAGCTACCAATAACATCAGAAAACTATGATGCACTAATATAAAGTAAAATTGGCAATACATTTGTGGTAGATTATTAAAAGGTCACAAATTCTTCTCCTCTCTGCATCCATGCCCTTGTAATATGTATAACATCCTTTAAGAGGTGAGGTCTATTTCTCCACATCTTGAATGTAGATTTTCCCTGTGACTTGCTTTAGTCAATGAAATAGTAAACGAGATGCAAGTAGAGGCTTAAAAAGCACTTGTGCATTGACAGCTGACCTCTTGCTGTGCTTGGCAGCCTTCTATTATTGTATGAAGAAATCCAAAGAGAGCCTGCTGGATGATGAGAGATGCATGGACTCAATCCTTCTAGTCACCCCAGATGTCAGCCAGCCAATCCTAGAAGGAGAGTCATCTAACTAAGTGGCAGCAGCAAAACACAGATGCATGTATGAGGGCAGCCAAGACTAACAAAAGAACCACACAGCTCAGCCCAGCCCAAATCACTACTTCAGTGAATTATGAACTAATTCAATAGTTGTTGTTTTAAGCCACTAAATTTTTAGGTCACCTGTTATACATTGAAAGCTCACTGATACAATTTTGACAATGTTTGATGCTAGATATTGGGTATATGGGGGATTATTATAATAATGTCTCTGCTTCTGTTTCAAACTTTTTACAATAAAAAATTTAAATATATATGCATTTGAGCTAAAGGAAAAATAAGTGTTAAGTAAAACATTTGGATTTAGAATTATACAGGCATATAGCTTGATCACAATTATACAAAAGGAATTTTCCATAGAAAAATACTGGAAGAAAAATTTACCATTGGTTGCCTCTGGGTGCTGAGATTATGATTTTTTTAAACATACATATTTTCCAAAGTATCTATAATAAGCCTTATTTGCTTTATTCTGAAAATAAATTTTTATAATTTTATTATCTTTTATCTCACATACACCTCCTCAATATAATTTATAAGAATACACACAGAACTGATCTGGGGAAGGAGAAACTAAAGACAGAAAGACAAAGTCAGGAGAAATTAAAATAGTCTAGGGGAAAAGTGATGAAATCCAAAATCAAGGCAATAACATCAAAGAAAGGAGGATAGACTGAGGGACAGGGAGATATTGAGAGAGAATCCATAATCTTTATTGCTGAACATGGCCTTGAAATGTGCTACGGTTTGGATATGATTTGTTCAGCCCAGCAAATCTCATGTTGAAATTTGATCCCCAACTTAGTAGCGTTAGGAGGTGGGGCCTAGTGGGAGGTGTGGGGTCATGGGGGAAGATTCCTCATGAATGATCTGGTGCTATTTTTGTAGTGAGTTCTTGCTCTAGCAAGACTAGATTGGTTCTCAGGGGAATAGATTAGTCCCTGTAAGTATGGGTTGTTACGAAACCGGGACATTCCCTGGTTTGATCCTCCTTTGCCCATGCCCTCTTCTTCTTTGATCTTCTCTGCCATGTTTTGACACAGCACAAAAGTCCTAACCAGAAGCCAAGCAGATGCCAGTGCCATGCATCTTGTATAGCATGCAGAACCGTGAGCCAAACAAACCTCTTTTCTTTATAAACTACCCAACCTCAAGTATTTCTTAATGTCTAGTCCACACGAAAGGTGACTGAGTTGCCCTGTGTGTGTCGCTCATGACAGAAGCCCTTTCTCAAATATTTATTTATAGCAACACTAAATGAACTAAGACACTATGGATGGTCATTGAACCTGGGACTGTGGATAAATTTCATAGGGATTCACAAACCCAACATAAAAGTGCACTAAAATTTGGATTTAAGCTTGTAAATACATCTCTCTAGATAGAAAATCCACAGGTTTCTTCAACTGCTCATAGGATAAATGTGATTCCCAAAACTGAAGACCTGTTAAGCCTTGTCTTCTTGTAGATGGGGAAAAATTCAGTTTGGTCTTTCAAACCCATTCAGATATGACCAGTCTATAGGACATTGAAGAGGCCGCTGAAATGATCAGACCACAATCTGGAACTTCAGTTCCTAGAGCACTACTCAAGTGCCTGATAGTCCAAGTAATATCGACCCTTCTGAGTGAAAACTCAGCACATGCACTTTCCCAGTGTCCCTCAGAAGCTGATTCCTGCTGAGTTCTACCCTAAAAGAAGACAAACCTTTGTTGGCTTCAGGATATCAGAGACATGGGTGTAACTGGAACTCTGACCTCCAGTAGACAAACGAAAAACCAGGCTTTCCATATGTTAGGCTCAGAGACAGGGTCTCTGATAACCTATTTCCTGTCCCCTTCATCTTGCCATGTTTCTCCGTGTTCTTCTTCACTCTGGCCTATTTTAAATAACCAGAAATCTGTGCTTCCTCCTATCATGGGGACTGACTTTGCATTTGCTGTTCCACCTACTTAGGACTCTTCCATTCTCCTTTCAACTTCAACTAAGTCAACATAGCCTTCAGATATTAAACTCAATCACTACCTCCCAGGTCAAGGAAATCCTCCTGATAAGTACTCTCAGAACACTTAGCAAATTGAAATGTTTTATGTTTCTATGTGATTATTTGATTAACATGAGCCTTTCCCACCAATAATAATTATACTAAAAGCCAACATTATTTGAATGTTTACTATGTGCCAGACACTACAGGAATCCCTTGACATGTATTCATTTATTTTATTAGCACAACAATCCCAAGAGGAAAATGAGGCATAAAAGGCAAACAACGGAACTGATTCCCTGGCTAGCAAGAGGCGGTGGTGGGATGTAATCCCAGACAGCCTGGAGCTGGAACCACACTGGCCTGAAGCTCCAAGTATTTGTGTTTGCTGTTCCCACTCTCAGGCCCAGCACAAGGTCTCCTTAATGAGAGCTCCACGAGTGTTGACTAAATTGACTTGTCTAGCCTTGAGATGTTGTGATAACATGGAATTCAGACTTGGAGACAACTGATCAAATCACCTTCACCAAACCTAACAGAGGAGGAATAGGAGACCCAGAGAATGTGGTTCTCTCCAGGTCACAGAGAACCAGGACTAGAAGCCAGACCTTCACACAGCCCAGAGTTCTTTTTACCTCATTTGATGAAAACTCAAGTGTCCCACAGTGTAAAAATATTTATTTTTAAACCAGTCAAGGTGTATCACTTCCTTTCCCTACCGTACCTTTACCATAGAATCAGAAGGGAAGAAATATGGGTGGGTAAGGAAGCAAAACTATTTCTTCCATGATTTGTATTTTGGAGAAAAAACACAAGGATTATAGAAAATTGCTACTAATGTGAATTGCTCCTTTAAAAAAATTTTTTTTTCTTTAGTTTCTTAGTAGTGATGAACATTTTCTTAACTCAAAATAGCTTCGCTTTAACAAGTCTGTGTCTTTAACTTATGATTATTTCTATGTGATTCTCCACCATCAATTTCTTTTGTTAGCTCAGTGGCGGCCTCACCCATGCTGATCTTGATTCATGCAAAGTTATACCATAATGAGGGTCTTGTGGGCCTGCAGTGATGCAGCCAAGTCATTGGAAAAACCCTCCTCATGGCTTAGGAGGCACAAATGTAAACCCTAACAGATATTATTCTCCAGAAACTGCAAGAGAGCAGCATGCTTCTAAGCATGAACTCACCTGTATGCAGAGATTCTTCAGAGTAAAAGAATGCTCACTTAAAGGATTTATTGACCAGCAGCATAAAAGCAGTACCTAAAAGCAGAAGTTCAAACCTCAGCTCCACCACTTACTAATCATGTGACCTTAAGCAAGACACTTAACTTTTCTTTGCCTCAGTTTCCTCATTGAGTAGTAATAGGTGTACATATTACCTAAACCTTGTATGAGACATAAAAAGAGATGATACAGCTCTGAAGGTAGCCTGTAGGAAATGCTCAGTAAAACTATGATGGATTGGAATTTGATATCATCCATAGTACTAAGCCCTGCTTTGCAACCTAAATAAAGTTCACGACAGACCAATTCAACTAACTTTCATGAAGCTGGGTTCTAACACAAACATTGATTTATTTAACTTTTGCCACATCTAGTTAAGAAGACTTACTTCTTTCCACTTTTCAGATGAGGACCTGAAGCCAGAGAGGTAGAGCGATTTGTCTAAGGGCACACAGCAAACCCCAGGTTACCTGATTCTAAGTCAGAAATTATCTGTGAGAAACACAACACCAGAGTGTCAACAACTTGACCACTTTTCACAAGTCTGGAAGTTAACGTAGGAGGGTGGTGACATGTCAGTGAGCTTCAGAGAATGGGGTCAGAGGCTGAAATAGATCTGTCTTTGCAACCAAGAGCAGCTGCCTCCCACAGGACCCTGCTGGACCACCACTAACGCTTGCAAGAGGGCTTCCTGTCCTTTATTCTGACATCGTCTTTCCCACCAACAATGGCATCCAAGCTCAACCCTGGCTTATTTTAATACTCTGGATTTTTTAAATGCCTTCTCCCTGAAAAGGGCTGTGGAAAAAGTTCATCATGTGCTCTTTGGAAAGCCTCCCTCAGCACCCAGAATAGATGCCTTCATGGTAGATATCACCAACAAAGTCCACTGTCTCCTAATAAAAGAAAGCAAAAAGTATATAAGATCTCTGCAAAATGCTCAGTAAATAAATGTTTGGAGAAGAGCATTGGTAAATGGGAATGGGTCTAGAGGAACTCATCAAACTGAGTCAAAGAGAAATGTTTTGTTTAGAATTTAAAAAAAAAAAACTGGGAAACTAGAAGGGGAACAGAAAGCTGCTTCAAATATTTGAAGGGCTGTCATCTAAAAAAGGGGTAAAGTGTATTCCAAGTGTCTCCACTGGTAACGATCAGGGCCACCAGTGATGGGACAGGCTGTGCAGAGGGGTGTGGGGGCCGAGGGGTGCTTAAATCCTTTCTCTGCAACAAAGAAAGCTTCAGTGTCCCCATCTGTAGGTGACAATAATGGCACCTAACTCACAAGGTGGCTGTGCACATTGAGTAAGATAATAAATTTCAAGAGTTTATCACTATGTCTGGCACATAGTAAGTCCTCCATATGATGTCATCTGTTGTCCTGCCTGTTAGCAGGAAGTAAGTTCTTTGTCCTTGGCTGTATTCAAGCAGCAACTTAAGATCAATGAGCCGCAAAACTGTGTTGGGAAAAAGATTCGTGCATTAGGCAAAGGGTCAGATTAGGTGATCTTTAAGTTTCCTTCCACCCTTGAGTTTCCAAACTCTTTGTCTCATTGTAACTGAGGTTAATGTGAAGTCCTCTATTGGACAGACTACCCTTGTGGGCTCCAGCTTGGGGATTTTGTTTTTCCACTTTTGTACTTGCAAATCCTTGCTGTGGAGCAGATTCAGGAGGGTGAGTCTTCTTTTGCTGGGCGGCTGCATTCCTGGAATTCCCAAGATTCCAGTCTCTTTTCCTCCTCACATTATAAACATTAGGTTCTTGTGGGGAGGACAAAAAGGTCACTTTCCAAACAGCGTTTGCTCCCAGACTCTCATCTGAATTATTCAACTCAACCTCGGTGAAAGCACCAGGCTTTGGGCTGATCTCAAGTCTGTTTGGCAGGAAGGGTGCTGATTTATTCTAACAGGAAGTCATTGTTTGAGATGGAGAATGGCTTCCTTGCTTCTTGGTAAGCAGAACCAGGTATGGGGGGCAGAAATTGAGTCAACAGACTCCTTGCAGCTGAACCAGTGGCAGCCAAGCACCTTCCCAAATTCCCTTCTTAGCAAGACCAAGCTCTTGAGGAGGAGGAGGCATTTATTGGGGGTTGCTACAAATTCGGCTTTAATGCCACTGCCTTTATAACCACAATATAAAGTAACTCCCACAACACAGTGAAGATAAGCTCTTTAAAGAAAATATAAAAGCATTAGCTTGGCAATTCACCCAAACCTCATCATGCACCATAGACATTTTTGAAGTTTAACAAAGAAAAGCACGTCATTAAAGAATACTGCTCTATCACCATTCTTATGCAAATCCTTCCAGATAGTTGGGTGGAAAATTCCATCTAACACGCAGCAAGAAATAAATGTTGCAGGGTGGAAATTTCAGCTATACTGAGTGCATCTATCACTTGTATAATCCAAACTACTGTATGTGCGCTGACTACAGAATAAGTATTGATCCATTCACCATGTAAACATCAAGTACTTTCTATTATTACTTGAAATAGCATGCTATCACAATTTCTATTTCCTCCTTCTATCTTAAATAGAAGTATTGCACATTAGCCCTTTCCTTCATGTACTTTTTTGCACAGCTATCTAACTACAGTGTTCGGTGTGGTGCTAGTTTCCTGCAGACATCTGCAGTATTAGCATTAAAGCACTTTATTTTCAAGTCATCTCTGATGGAAGACAATACAACTTTCATTTACGCAGAAACCTGTTACCAGGGCTTCTCTTAGAAACAGGTATTCTCTCTCTCTCTCTCTCTCTCTCTCTCTCTCTCTCTCTCTCTCTCCCCCCCCTCCTCCTTCCTCCCTCCCTCCCTCCCTCACACAAACACACACACACACAGAGAGAGAGAGAGAGAGACACCACATACAGATCATCCTTTGTTTGCTACTCATCTCCATGCTGAGATCACCGTCATCAGTATATCTCCCCAGTTCCAACCCATAGTAAGATAGGACTACCAGGTCTCCGAAGCTCTGAGATAATGAAAAAAAATATTTGCCAAGGCTGGGAATGGTATTTAATGTCAGGATGACTTGCTATGGAAGCTCAAAACTTGATTCTGTGTTGCATTGTTCAAATGTCTGGATGCATGAAGAAAAATTACTTTAAAGAATCAGTTCTGGTGTTTGCAAGCATATAAAAGCATGGCAAAGGGCGAGGCTTCTCTTCACTTCTCCTTCCTGCATTCCTCAGCATAACAGCATGAGGAAATTTGGACTGGGTTCCAGACTCTGGAGGGTCAATTTTAGCTCGAATAGCTTGAAGCTACCTATGGCATAATTCATGTCTACTGGTGCCAGTGGAGTTCCCCAGGCTCCACATGCATCCTGACCTAGCGGATAGTCTTCTTGTTACTCTTGCCATGCTCTGAACAGTAAACACTGCATGTGACTTAACTAGATTTCCAGAGTCTTCAGAGTCCAGCAGCGGCTCTAGTCAGAATACACACAATTTTATTTCTGTTTGTGGGAATCTATAACTTTGCAACCTTAACCTACCATAGAGCCAGCTTTCCTGGATGTATGTAACATTCTGTTAGCACAATCCAACTTTTTCTCCACCATCGTTCTCTTCAGCCAACACATAGAACCTGCACATTTTCATCTGAAAAAAAAATGGCTTTGTTTAATGGGGAGAAAATGTCTGGAACCAGCTGAGCACTATTTAGCCATCATCTTCATGTCCAAACTTCTTTCAACCAATCTACAAAATAATAATTAATTAATTAAAACCTTTGCTAATAGATGGTGGTTTTGTTGCCAAACTAGATGGATGCAAATTCAAGCAGATGAAATTCTAAAACTGGATCATATGCATTAAATACTGAGAGAAGACAGAATGAGGAGGTTATGAAGGAACTAGTTCTGCCTCTAACAGTTTTCTATTCTTGACACCAACTCTTCAGTAATCGTATTCACAGCAGCAAAGTTCTATTTTTTTCCCTATTAAGTGCCCCTTCCAGGAGTGGAACTAGATTTAAGATACACACACACTCTTCCTTATGTACAGTCATTTGAAGTGAACCATAAAATATTGGATCAGATTCGACAGTAATTGCGCCAGGTATTTTGGAAAACTATAATTAATTAATTAAAATAAAAGCAGATTTCTAGAAACTGCTATGATTGCCAATCCTTTCCCCCACTTCCTTGCTAACAATAGCCTCCTTGATTTTGACCAGGTAACCACCTCTCAAGGAAAGATGACCCTCTCCCCAGCTCAGGGTAAAATCTTGAACAGGTAGTAATTGATTGAACTAACCCCATTTCTTTGGCAGTGACTGGTTGAGGAGTGGAGATGTGTTTCACTTCTGACAAATGACACATGAGGAAATCAGCTTGAGGGTTTTCAAGAAGTTTCCTTACTCTTGAAAAGAGATTTGGTGGCTGTGCATGGTGGCTTATGCCTGAAATCCTGACACTTCGGGAGGTTGAGGTAGAAGGATCACTTGAGCTCAGGAGTTCAAGACCAGCCTGGGCAACATAGTCAGACCCAGTCCCTACAAAAACAAAAAATCAAAAAATTAGCCATGTGTGGCAGTGTATACCTATAGTCCCAGCTACTTTGGAGGCTGAGGCAGAAGGATTGCCTGAGCCCAGGAAGTTGAGGCTACAGTGAGCCATGATCATGCCACTGCACTCCAGCCTGGGCAACAGAGTGAGATTCCACCTAAAATTAAAATTGGTGAAGAGTTCACCAGTTGTGAAAACACTACACAGTGTTGAAGTCTACACATGATCCTTGAACCACAGCAGCCATATTGTACAAGATGCAAAGAACTTTGGTCCTTGTTGAGCTGCTGAATTAACTAACTCTGAAACAGCCTTACCTTGAACTTCTTGTTTAAAAAAAAAAAATCATTATTTTCCTCATGACTGCGGTTCTCAGCACTACAGTCAAAAGCATCAAGACTACTGCAGGTGATTATTGGTCTTTATGTTGACAAATCACTCTCCACTCACTTCCTCTCTTGCTGCATCTTTGCCCTAGATGAACTTCTTTGTTAAAATAGGGACATTTATATATTTGAGCAAATGTGGGTTAATGTTGCGCTAAAAATAAGAGATTGATAAATCTAACTGCTTTCACCAAAAAAAGAATAATGGCCTGATGACCAAAATCTGCTTTCCCATGAGTACTCATGAGCATCCAACTAGTGTGAATAAAACTTCGAGGCAGTCCACATATTAAGAGGGGAGGGAGAGATTACATTATAAAAGCAATGTGCTTTTTGAAGCCCCCAGAGCCTCATAGCTTTTAGAAAATAAAGACCCTGCTCTACAATAGCAGTTTCCAAGATTGCTAAGACTAAAACCTCTGCTTTCTTCCAAAGGAATCATGCAGAAGCCTAATGGCAGGTCTTCAAATGGAAGAGGGGTGGGAGTCTCTACCCATCCACTTAGTCTACACCCACTGATTGCCCCTGAGTCATTTCCACTGAAACACTACGACTCCCTGGAGTTGTTGCTAAATGATGATCTAAACCAAGAATGAAGGACCATCCCGTGTTTTGTATGATACAACTTTCTTAAGTAAGAAAAAAGACATGCAATTCTAGCAGTTTAAACAAGCAAAAAAGAAAAACTTTAATTTGTAGCGAAAAAATGCAAATCAACATGAAGTGCCCTGTCGATGCAAGGAAAATGATAACAGCAAGGCCATCAGTGGAAATTCCTCTTTACTTCTAGGTCAGGATTCTACAGCAGTTCCCTAAAAATTGTGACTAAAAAAGGAAAAAACTATCCAAACATAGTTTCAAATACCTGCAAGGAAGACACTAGAGAAATCTGGTGTAAGCAGGAATTGCAGTGTTCTTGACCATCAAAAAGGTGGGCTCCTACTATAAACAATATTAAAAAGCTAGGGTGGCTTGGGAAAAATTATTGCAACATGTATAACAGACAAAGCTTGACTATCCACACTACATGGAATACAAATCAATTCAACTTTCTTTAAAAGACAATTCAATATTTAAAAAATGGGGAAAGAATATGGACAGGCAATTCACAGAAGAAATACAAGCAACCAGTAAACATATGAAAAGATTCTCAGTCTCGCTCTTAATTAGGGAAATGCAACATCAAACAATGAAATGCCATTCTTTGCCCATTATGTTTGCAAAAAAATTAAGACTGATAATATCCAAGGTTGCAAATAAAGTAGAGAAATGGGCTCTCGCACATTTGACGGGAGTGTGAATTGGAACACAGTTTCAGAGGACAATTTGGCAACGTCTATCAAACTTAAAATGCAATTCCATTTTAGGAGTCTGTGCTACAGATATATTTGTACATGCCTGCAGAGATATAACTATAGGGATACTGACTACAGCATTGTTTGCAATTGCAAACACAGAAAACAATGAAAATGTCTATCAATAAGGACAAGGTTAAATATATTCTGGTATATGAATAAGATAGAATAATGAGCAAACATTAAAAACAACGTGCTAGATATGTATATGATAGCATAGAAGCATCTGAAATGTCAAAAGTGAATAAAGACAGCACATCTTCCCTGAACACATGAAAGATAACATGTATATATCCTCTGTTATATATACCTAGTACAATGCCAGGAACATAGTAGATACCCAATAAATATCTATTGGACATATAAATGGCTTGTAGATATTGGCTGAAGAAGTGAATGGTTGATAAGTAAATGAATGATGAATGAATGTACATGTAAACACATGAAAAAAATGTTTTGAAAAAATACACAAACTTACCTCAGTGTCATGGGACAAGGAATCAGCTTTCATTGAATACCGTTTTATATGTATTTTAAAATTTTCCAGATGCACGTGCTATTTTCACAATAGCAGAAATGGAAAAACTAAGAATCTACTGCTGTTTAAAATAAAAAGATGTTAATATCTTAAGCAATATTGAAAAATAAAGGAAAAACAGAGAGAGAACATTTGCAACATATACAACAAAGTTAATTCCAGAAAACATAAAGAGCTCTTAACAACCAATAAGATAAACAGCCAGAAAAAAATAGAACCAGATGGTATGTGGCAGGCATTGGTAATTGTCTACCTATTATCGATTCTTCTTTCTTACAAACAGAATTATATTCAGGGGTGGGGCCAGCAATGTCATTATTATCCAAAAGAAAAAATGCAAATGACTAAAAAGCATGTAAAAGGATATTCAACTCACGTAATCAGGGAAGTACAAGTTAAAACAAAATAAAATATTTGCTTTTTTTGCTTATAACATGGGCCAAAAAGGAGGAAAAGATTTCTATGGCCCAGGGTTAACAAGGATGTGGAGAAAACTTGCTCAATCCAAGTTGATAGGAGAAGGCAAGTTGGTATAGTAATTTGGACAGTAATTTTACAATATCTATCAAATTTTAAAATATACCATCTTGGACCCAGAAATTCCACTTCTAGAAACCCATCCTTCAGAAACATGTAGGTATAAAAATGTTCACTGGAGCTTTATTCATTAGCAACAGTCTGGAAACAATCTCATTTAACCATCAATAAGGCATGAACAAGGATAAAAGTTGAGATCCGCCCTGATGGAATCTGCATTCCAAGGAGATGGAAGAGACAGACAAGAAACAAGGAGACAAACAAGCAAGATAAGTTTCTGATCATGTAAATATTGTAAAGGAAATAATACACATGAAATAAAGTAGCTGGGGGTGAAGGGAAAGGGGGTGTAAGGGAGACTATTTTACATTGAGCCATCATGGGAGGACTCCCCAGAGGATGACGTTGCGCTAAGATCAGAATGATGAGAAAGAACCAGCCCAGCAAAAATTCAAGGCCCCTAGATACGACAGGAGGGAGAGGGGGGAAGAAAGTCCACATAGATGAAGGATAGCGAATAAGAGGAGAAAGGAACAAGATGAGAATGGAGATGAAGACAATCACCCAATCATTCAGGCTTCAGATGAAGAATTTGGGCTGTACCCTTTTTTTTTTTTTTTTTTTTTTTTTTTTGAGTTGGGGTCTCACTCTGTCACCCAGACTGGAGTGCAGTGGCCGCTCCCGGCCACCGCAGCCTCGACCTGCTGGGCTCCGGCGATCCTTCCGCCTCAGCCTTCTGAGTAGCCGGAATTACAGGCGCGCGCTACCAGGCCCAGCTAATTTTTGATTTATTGTAGAGATGAGGTCTCGCCTGCCCAGGCGGGTCTCGAACCCGCGGGCTCAGGCAATCCACTCACCTCAGTCTCCCAAAGGCGCGGAACTACAGGCTGATGGGCTGTACTTTTAAGGGTGATGGGAAGTCACGGGGGTATTAAGTAAGGGGAGACATGACCCTGTTTACCATGTTTAAAAATCACTCTGGCTGCTAGGTAGAGAATGACTGCAGGAGATGACAATGGGAGGATGACAAGCACTCAGGAGGTCCCAGCAAGTGTGTCGAGGGCTTACACTAGACTGGAGTCAGTGGTATAGGCCGTGTCCAGACTTTGGGCAAACTGTGAAGGCAGAGTCTATAGGTCATGCTAGGGGACTGAACTTGTAGTCGGATGGCAAGGGAGGATTTAAGGATGTCTCCAAGGCTTGGACCCTGAGCAGCTGTGTAAGATGGTGGTGCCATTTACAGAGATGAGAAAGACCAGGGGAGGAAGAGGTTTAGTGGGGAGAATCCAGAGTACAATTTTGGGCGTGTCAAGATTGAATGTCGCGTGAGACCAGCAACCAGAGATAGAAGTAGTTAACATATAGATTTGTCTGGATATGAAATCTGGGTGTTTACCTACCCACCTGATAAAGGGATTGATTTTTTTCAGGAAGCAGAACTAGGGAAAGGGAAAGGGAGAGAGAGGAAGGGGAGAGGAGCTGCTTCTACATTTTACTTTACATACATTAACTAACAAGGTTTGACATTTTTACAACGAATATGTATTACTTTCAAAATTTAAATAAATGAATATAAATAAAAGACTAAAGGGTGATTTTCCAATTTTCCCATAGAGCTTTTTCTTCAAACAAAATCTTATCCAGAATGCTCTTCCCACTGTTGTCATTCAGGTCTCAGCTTAACTGTCACCTCCACAGAGAGCCTGTCTTTAGCCGCCAAGTCTAAAGTAAAGTTCCTCTCCACCTCACTCTATTGCATACCCTGTTTTATTGTGTTCCTGTCACTATTCATCCAAAATTAACCTATTTATTTGTTTACTTTCTCCCCTACGAGAATATACTCACAAGAGAGCAGGGACATTATATGTTATATTCCCCAAATAGTGCTAGAATTTAGAACCATTGATTGCTAACAGTAGGCACTCAATAAATACACCTTTAATTAAAAATAAACTCCTGGCCAGGCACAGTAGCTCACATCTGTAATCTCAGCACTTTAAGAGGCTGAGGCAAGAGGATTTCTTGTGCCCGGGAGTTTGAGACCAGCCTGGGCAACATAGCAAGACTTCATCTCTACAAAAAAAAAATTAGCTGGAGTTCAAAAATACAGTATAGGAGTTCAAGGTTGCAGTAAGCTATGATCATGCCACCACACTCCAGTCTGGGCAACAGAGTAAGAACCGGACTCAAAAAACGAACAAACAACAACAACAACAAAACTCCAGCATGTCCTCAAGATATAAAGCTGAGCTGCTTCGGTTGAATTGAGGCAAGGGACCAGAGTCTTGAGAAATACCTCTCTCCCCACTCCCACCACCACTGGCTGCCCTGGGGTATATCTAGGGCCCCCCCTAGGCCCATACAGGAAACAGCATTAAAAAACCACAGGATTGCTTGATGGTTCAGGTCTTTCCACCTTGGACTGTCTACAAGGGTTCACCAGAGCCCCCCTTCTCTGGAACCTTGCCTCTGTCAGTCTCCCTGTAATCCAGCCAGAGTAACTCTGGTCCAGACTCAGTCTCAAGTGCTACCACCTCTTTCCAGCTCCCCTCTACCATTCCAACTGCACTTCTCAGGCACCCCACTTTCCAGGCACTTCAGGCAGGTCCCACCACCCCTCCACTGCTCATGCCAATGGAGTCACCAGCAAGTATGCACCAGGCTTAGCTCTGTGCTGGGCACCAAAGATCCAAAGACAAAACCATCAAGGCCCCGTCTGCTTACAGCCAAACATGGAGGCTAACCCAGGCAAGTCTCAATTCCAACACAGTAGGTTGAGGGAGCTCTCCAGCTCTCAGGGGCATATTGTCAGGTCCAACTGAGTTCCTGATTTCTTCTTCAAGACTTTCTGACTGTCCAGAGGCCACACAGACACAATTAAGTAAGATTGGCTGTCTTTGTGCCCTTGGTTGCTGTTTATGAGATATGGATGATGGCACTGAACCCTTCCAAGAAAAGAAAACACTATCTGTCTATCTTGCTTGGTCCCAGTACCACTTCAAGTAGGGGTCAGCAAGTATCTCTGGGCACTGTCTTCTGTGACAGAGACAGAGCAGAGCACACTCTCTCTCTCAGAACACGTTCCTCCCTAGCCTTAGTCCAGACCTGGGGCTTGGCTGCGTGCCTGCTGCCAGCTGTGATTCAGGTCAGCATCTCTCTGCAAGAGCCTCACACAGACCAGGAGCACCAGAGGTGTTCAGTAACCCTACATAAAGGCAGGGCCCTACCACTCTCAAGACCCTCTGCAGGTCAGAATTGCTTTCCTTAGGCCCAGTATCACCCCCTGGCTCCTGGATGTGCCTCTCCTCTGTGTGGCCTGAAGGTAGAACCCAGGATAGACAGAGCCTCAGAGGTAAAGTCTTAAGAAACCAGAGCGGTAGAGAGGGATTCTTGTCTTCCTAGCCACTGTGACTTTCAGAAAGAAGCCTAGAGGAACACACTGACCTCTTCCCCAGAGCCCAGCACATGGTGCTTAGGGGCCACCTGCTGGCAGTCAGGGGCATGTGTGACTCTGGGGGTGGGGCTGCTTAGGCCCAGGGCTCCTGCAGGAACACACATACAGAGGCACCTGGATATGTAATGTGAGCACATTCACATGCACAGAAATGCATTTTACACACCCAAGCATGTATGTACATACACATACATATATGTTATGTCCATGTGCTGGCACGCAGCCTGAGCTCAAGCATGCAAGTACATGGTCATAACACAATTACATGTGCACACACAAGCATGCACATGCAAACATCCATAGAAACACAGGTGCCTGAGTACAAGTACACATATATGTTATTCCCCACTCTACCATGCCTTTTATGACTCCCTCCCAGATATTACCTTGAGAAAGACAGAAGTCACATGGCCTCTGCCCCTCTGCCCTCCTTCTCTGAGGGAGCAGGTACTGCCCAGCCTGTGGCTCAGATACCAGGGCACCCCCTTCCAGGCAGGGTCTCAGCTCCACCTAAACAGAGGATTAACCTGCATACACACAACTTCTCCTCACCCATGGCCTGGCTTTTGGACATGTTCCTGGTGGCAGAGGCGGGCCTTGGCAGCATGAGGACACAGACTTGAGGGCCTTGGCTGACAGTAATTTTTGTTTTGCTTTTTTAAATTTTAAATTTTTTATTTTAGGCTGGGCTCGGTGACTCAGCCTGTAATCCCAGCACCTTGAGAGGCTGAGGCGAGTGGATTGCCTGAGCCCGTGGGTTCGAGACCAGCCCAAGCAACTTACTGAGACCTCATCTCTACAATAAATCAAAAAGTAGCCAGGCGTGGTAGCACATGCCTGTAGTTCTGGCTACTTGGAAGGCTGAGGCAGAAGGATTGCCAGAGCCCAGCAAGCTGATGCTGGGGTGGCCGTGCATGTGCCACTGCACTCCAACCTGGGCAACAGAGTGAGACTTCAACGAAAAAAAAAATTCTTTTTTTATTTTAAAGATATGGGGTACCATTCAGGGTTAGGTATACAAATGTTCATTATGAAGGGAGCAGCTGCCACGGGGTGCCACAACAAGGTAGGCAGCAAAGCTGGAGAATCTTGAAAGGTGGGTAGTGATGATCTGGGAAGCTGGAGCAGGAAGCCGACATCCCCAAGAGTGCATTTAAGGACTGATAGAGCTGCAGAAACCCATGTTCAAGGACAAGGAAGGAAACTGATATTTACTGAGTGCCTACTGTGTACAGGCATTGTTCCTGCATTCTTTCATTCCATCCTTACTTCCTGCATGGTAAGGAGTATTATTAGTCTTCATAACTTCCAGAATGATCCATCGCCAAGTCCCATTCTTTTCCTTCTTCATAACCCTCCAAATATTCCTCTGGGGCATGACCAGTTTCAAACTTCCACTAGCTCTTGCCTCGGCCACAGGCACAGCCTCCTAACCAGACTCACTTCTTGTTCTACCCGATCTAACCCTCCATAATTCAGACAAACTGGTTTTAACAACCCAAAACTTAAGGTCTTTAATGGCTTCAATGACTTATTGTTCTAAGGACCCAAGATCAAAATCCTGATCTCTGCTTTGCATCCTCACCTACCTCTCCAGGCTCATCAGTCACCTCTTATTTCTCATTCCCTCCACTCTACACTGGCCATCACTTTGTCAGATGCCTCCTCCCATCTCAGGGGCTTTGCACTCCCCTATTCCCATCCCCTTGCCTGGTAAACTTCTCTTTCACTCTTTCCTCAAAGGTCACTTCCTTCTGGATGCCTTTTGTGGCCCCCACCATCCTCTCTCCCTGTGACCTTATATACTAAAACACAGCAGAGCTTGCAATTATTTATTTGTGTGGTTATATGACTTACCTATCTGCTCTGTTCCCTGGGCTCTATATTCCACAAGGGCGGAGACCCTGTCTCCTACTCACTCTTGATGTCAATTTTCCACAAATTATGCATGCTGGAGAAGATGATGGTCACACTAGGTCCGTCTGACTCCAAATAATGCTCGCTAATTCAAGACTATGTTCCAGAGGAAACGAAGATGGCAAAGTCATGCCAGGACCAAGGGCCGACCCTTCCTGGAGCCTGGGATGCCTGACCTTCTGGGTTAGTCCTCAACTTGAATTTGATCTAGCCCATCCTTCAATTAGCCCCAACACTCAGCAGGCCAGACTGTGCATTTGTTTCCACCTTGACAGATCTGTAATCTTACCTTTCTTGGGAAAATGATAACTGTCTGGCAAAAGACAGTGAGCTCTTAACTGCACCCTCTGGTTGGTAGATAAAGGAAAGTAAACCCAGGAACAATAACAACAACAACCCCCCCCCAAAAAAAAAACCGGCAGATACATCTTCCTGGAGAAAGAAAGGAAAGTTTCCTAATCATAGTACAAGGGCATAAATAATAAACAAAAGAGTGGCCAAGCAGAGATGCTAAGCCTCTGTTATCTGTTTAAACGTACACCACCCACAGGGCAAATCAGGCTTTGGGAGCTCCAGGAGCTTTGGGCTCGTCAACGTTGGGATAGACAAGCCTCCTTGACATGATCTGCAGGGCTCCTTGTTCAAAGATTATTAAGAATTTCAAAACAGTGACAGCAGAGCATTAAGCCAAATTCAGGGCCTTTCTAGCACACAAAGTCAGCCCTGTTCCTTCACTCCAGAAAGCTGAACAGGCCAGAACTGGTGAGAATCCACGACACAACTCAACCTGGGAAACAGTCATCTCCAAAGCACCTCACCTGTGCCCTGTCTTGCCCTCATGGTGCTCAGAGGCTTGTGGTGAAAGAATGGTCAATGCAGAGTTGAAAGATAAAAGACTGTATCTTTACTCCCCTGGAGGCAAGGTAAAGGGCTCTATTCCTGATCCCAAAAACAGGGTGAGCAATGTTAGAGTGCAAACACACCCTGAGGGGCTGGCTCATACACAGTGCCCTTTGCGGAAGCCTGAGTGCAACATTTGCTTAACATCTGGGGGACTAGGGGCAAAAGAAAATCTGACTGAAGAGAGCTAGCCCAGGTGATGGAAGCAGGTCCTTGAAAAGCCAGATACCCCTCCAGGTCCTCTGTGTCTGTAGAGTGGCACACTTGACAGGAAGAGAAGGAAGAGTTTCAAAGGAAAGAAGGAATATGACAATCCAAACTTTGCTTCCTATCAACACTGCCAAGGTACTATACCAAAACTGGACTCAGAGGATCTGAGCTGTGATTCTGATTCTGCAACTTCCTAGCTGCAGTTCCTGAGATATCACTTATCTGGTTCTCAACTTTCTCATGTGTAGGGAGTGAGGCCAGGCACAGTGGCTCACGTCGGTCAACCCAGCACTTTGGGAGGCCAAGGTGTGAGGATTGCTTGAGCCCAGCAATTCCAGACCTGCCTAGGCAACATAGCAAGATCTCACCTATATAAAAAATTCAAAAATTAGCCTGATGTGGTGGCACACACCTGTAGCCCCTGCTACTCGGGAGGCTGAGGCAGCAGGATCACCTGAGCCCATGCCTGCTACCGCACTCAGCCTGGGTGACACACTGAGACCCTGACTCAAAAAAATAAAGTGGGGCAGGGATGGATGGGAATTACATGAGTCATCATGAGAATTAAATGAAATGAGGTATGCTAAAAGGACCTACTGCAGACCTATCCAAATTTAAGGTAGTATCATTTCCTACAGTATTTGCACAAGATCTGGTAGCATCTGGTTGAAGATCCAAGTTAAGACACAGGAAAGTCAAAGAGGAAAAAACACAAGTAGAAAAAAGTGGAATAGAAGATTCACTCATCCCAGCCTCACCTCCACTTTTATTTCCTTGTGACATGATCCCATCTTTGAGAAGTCACTTTTTTCTGAAGACCCTCCTCCAAAAGGCCTGGAGAGCCGTAACCACACTTCACTTTTGCTTCCCTACACTACCAGGAACTTCATTTGTCAGTCACGAGGTTTCCAGGCTAACACCCTAGAAAGACTAGGGGTGAGGTTGTGACCATTCACACCTTATTCTTAAGTGTGAGGAAAGTAGTTTCATGCCAGTAAAGTACAAGCCTATACAGGATTTTTGATAAATGCAAAATTGCCTCCGTTAGAATAATCACCCAAGACAATTCTGCTTCTCTGTGCCAACTTGGGTAGAAAGTTCAAGGGTTCCACTCCTGGAGTCTGGAGCTGCCATTTTCTTTTCAAAGAAAGAAGGGCCAGGAAGGAGATCAAGGTAACCCTCCACTCCCCACATACAATAGTAACAACAGCTGCCATTTGTGGTCTATTACACTGAACCAGGCACTGTGTTGGGAGCTTTCACATTTAATTTTCACACAAGTTCCCTAAGGTATGGCTTACCCATCTTGAGACTCTAGGAAGGTTTTCTGTTTTTATTTTTATTTTTAATTGATCACGTATAGCCATGGTCATGTGCCAGACACTGCCCCAAAAGCTTACTAATATTAACTTAAACTCATTAAATCCACATAATCACCCTATAAAGTAGGTAATATGAGTACCACTCCCATTTCACTGAGGGAAGACTGGCCAGAGGGTGAAGTTGCTTGCTCAGTGTCACATAGATAGGAACTGGTAGAACAAAGACTCCAACCCAGAAAGACTGGTTCCTGAATCTGTGCCCTTTCTGTTGGGTTGCCTCACTGGACTTAAGAAGCAGACACAGTACAGTGCAAGTTTGACTCCAAAACCTGGCCTGTTAATGATTCTGCTATTCAGATTTTAATTTCACAGATACTTGCAAATATCAAGGTACTACATCATTCTTTCAAAGAAGCAGCTAACATGGATTGAGACTTTGGGCTCTGGAATGAGAGAGATGTGGTTCAAATCCTTGCTCTGCCATTTGCCAAGCCAGGACCCTTGGACAACTAGTTTCAACATTCTGTGCCTCGGTTTCTTCAACTGTAAAAGGAACATTATACTAGCAACTACCTTTTAGAGTTGTGGTGAGGATTAAGTGAGATAACACAAATAAATTCTTGGCACAGGACCTGGCCTGGAGTAAACATTTAATACATGTTCATGGCTACCCTTCTTAACACTATCATCTTCATTTCGTCAATGTGGATTGAAAGTCAGTAAGGCAGAGTGAAAAGAAAATGGAATTTGGAGACAGGATTAAAATATAGTCATATAATTTGTTCACAGTGTGACCTTGAGCAAGTCACTTAACTCCCTTTCCTTCTAAAGAGTGGGGATGATAATAAAAGTTACTGCTCCCGGCATTTTATCAAGATCACATGAGTTCATGTGTGGCAAAAACAGCACAATGATCTACCAAGAAGCGTACATATGCTTGTCATTTGTGTTACATAAAATAGCCCTTCTCTAATGGGTTGAATGGCAGACCTCAAAAACATACATCCACGTCCTGATCCCCTTAGGGAGTAAATGTGATCTTATTTGGAAAAAGGAAGGTCTTTGCAGATATAATTAAGGATCTTGAGATGAGCTCATCTAAATTATCCAGGCTGGCCTTAAAACCAATGACAAATGTTCTTATAAATGACAGGAGAAGACATAGAGAAAGTCGTGTGAAGACAGAGGCAGAACTTGGGGTTATGCTGCCACAAGCTAAGGAATATCTGAAGTCACCCAAAGCAGGAAGAGGCTACAAAAGTGTTTTTCCTAGCATCTCTGGCAGGGGCATGACCTTGCTGACATCTTGATTTTGAAATTCTGGCCTGGAACTGTGAAAGAATATATGTCTGTTGTTTGAAGCCACCAAGTACATGGCAGCTCTAGGAAACTAACTAATAGGCTATCCCTGGGGGGGGGGGGAAGGAAAAGAAAAAGAATACCCAAAAGGTGGCTATATCGGTCTATTCAGGCAGCCATAACAAAATATCGTGGACTGCCTAATACCATAGCCACTGATTTCCTCACAGTTCTGGAGGCCAGAAGTCCATGACCAAGGAAACTGGCAAATTCAGTTTCTGGTGAAGGCTCTCTTCCTGGCTCGAAGACACCTGCTTTCTCACTGTATCCTATCATAGCCTCTCCTCTCTGCACGCACAAACAGAGCTCTGATGTCGTTTCCTCTTTTTATAAAGACGAGTTTTATTGGATGAGAGGCCTACCCTTATGACCTCATTTAACCATTCTCAAGTACATCCATATAAGTGCCGGATCTCCAAATACAGTCACACTGGGGGTTGGATCTCAACATGAGTTTGGTAGGGGGCACAATTCAGTTCATAACAGAGGTCATGCAAAGAAAGTGTCAAAGTCCAGAGCAAATAGATACAGCTCCCCTATGGCAAGAGAAAGTTCTCTGGAGAAGAAACCAGTTTTCTGGAATGGTGCCTTGGGGCTTTCCTCAGGGACAGAAGCAGCCGCAGCAAGGGAAAGCCTGGAAGAAAACTTTCTATTCCCCCTGCCACCTTCCCAAGTCAGCCTCCCCTTCAGTTTATGCCTGGCCACTGCTATTCCCCTTGATTTCATTGCTAAAGTGGTTGGTATCCCCACAGAGAAACAATCACAAAATTTCACCTTTAAAAAGTGAAGTCTTAGATTTGAAATACCTCTGAAGAGTATCTGAATCTCTTCCAAACATATAAGGGGGTGTGCTTATAAATAAATATTTGGATAGATTTGGGTTTTGAGCAGCAAAGTTGGCTGGAGTCATTTTATTACAGAATTGTTAAAAAGCAGTATATCCCCAAGTGGATGGAAACACACATCAAATCCAAATGGCATAAATTCGAAGGGCATCTGGGATGATACAGCAAAAGCATCCAGGGTAACTGTTGAGAAATGTGAAGAGTTTCAGGATGTTAAATTAAGTCCTCTGGTACCTTTTAAAACCTAAGAAAATCAGTCCTATATTTCTCTAACAGATTTGGTTGGGGTGAAGATAAACAACGAAAACTTTTAAAATCATCCTGGCTTTGAAAACAAATAACTGATCACCGTCTATTCCTGCAATACCCATTTCCCTTGAATGTCTACAATTTGTTTGTTCAATACATACATACTCGGCTCCTACTTTGTGCCAGGCATAATGCTAGATCCTGGGGATTGAATTACAAACAGAAACAGACAATGCTCAGCCAGATGACGGGTCAACAGTTGGCCCTGGGTGTCTGACTAAGGAGATTAGAACTGGGAAACAGAGCCGGGCTCAGTGGCTCAGTCTGTAATCCCGTGCCTTTGGGAGGCTGAGGTGAGTGGATTGCCTGAACCCGTGGGTTCGAGACTTGCCTGGGCAGCAAGACCTCACCTCTACAATAAATCAAAAAATCAGCCAGGCGTGGTAGCGCATCCCTGCTCCCACCAGGACAGGTATGGGACAGGGGTGAGAAAGCACCTATAGAGGGACATCAGTGCATCCAGCTGAAGTGGACAAAGAGGGAAGTGGCCTAGGAAGTGAAGCTGGGACTGATTCAAACCCACCTGGGGAAAACTGGGTGGGCAGGGACTCCCTCATGCCCTGGGATCTTAAACCAAACTTACACCAAGGGTCCATGCACATAGTGGGTTTGGAATGCCACCTCCTGACGTTCCCAGATTCTACTATTTCCTCATTTAAAAGCCCCCCTTTTGCCTTTTGTTCATGTCTACTGTGTCCCATTGACCTGCAACATGCAGGAGAAAATCAACGGGGAAGGTAACAGAGGAGAAAGTGCAGGGAGAGGGGAGTGCTGGTCAACATCCATCAGAAAAACATCAATTTCTATCCTTGGAATTTTTTCACCTGGGTCTTACCCATTCTGTAAGCTTGCAACTTAAATGATACATGTATAAAAAAAAAAAAAAAGAGGAAGCAAATAAACTTATCTGCCCTAGCTAAAGAGATCATGCAATTTTGATCTTGGAAAAGCCACAGCTGCTATATGCCTCAGTTTTCACCTTTGAGGAATGGGGATAAGGATAACAATCCAGCTCACAGAGCTAATGTGGGAATATGTGGTATGTAAATTATATCACAATAAAGCTATTATTTAAAACAATAATTCAGTGAGACAGAAACTGTTATTAGCCCCATGTTGCAGATACATAACCAGGGTTTAGAGAGGTACGGTAACTTGCCCGAAGTCACACAGCCGAGCAGAGAGTACAGCCAAAGTGGTCCTGGTCTCCCGAGCCAGGGTGCGCAGACACTGCAGTGTTGCCTCCGTGAAAGCAGCCTCCATGTGCAGACAGCTTGCTCTGCGAGAGTGCTGGGGCCAAGTCTTGCTCCTGCGGGACCCTGTGAGTCTTCAGCGAGTTTCCACCCCTTCTTGCTGGTCTCTCTCCAGAACCACAGGGAATAAGATTGCTGTCCGCTCTGCAAGGTGCCTCGGATATCAGAGCACAGCAGCTTCCTCGTTTTTCTTTTCTCTAGACCCCACATGCCTGGGCCTCACAGAAGCACGGACTACAGAGCTGGGAGGCCCATGGTTCCCAAAGTCAGTCTGTGGACTTGGCTGAACCGGCTGCATCGAGCCACCTGGGGGCTTTAGAGAAATCCCAGTTTCAAGTGGAGAGCCCACATCAGTAGATTTAAGCCCAGGAATCCATGTTTTTAAATGCTACCAAGTGATTCCAGTCAGGAGTAAAGTAAAGTAACCTATCATTTTAAAGAAAGGGAACTAAAGTTCACAGAGGGACATAGCTATCTCAAAATCACAGAGCTGTGTTCAAGTCAGCTCACATGTGGACAAGTCCACTTCAGTGGCAATGAATCCAAGTCAAGAAACTGACATGAGACCATGGATTATAATGCAGAAGTGAGGACAGGAATAGATAAACCACATAAGAAGAGAGGCTATTAATCAGCAATAACACATGTTTAATCTCCATAGCTATAAAAGATGCAGGCAAAACAATGTGGAGCATTTTGCAGAGCATTTAAGGCTAATAATACCCAACTTCGATGAGGTGATCATGAAATTGGCTCATTTGCACACAGCTTGTAACAATTTAAATTGATATGTTTTGCAAACCAGTGCAGCACAACCAACCAAAAGCTTCAGGCTGGGTCCTACAATGGCACCTGCTCTGTGCCAAGCACTACATCAGGGGTTGGAGGTGCAGTTACCAATAAGACTAGCTCGCTGCCTTCAAAGGACTCACTCTACACAGGGGAAGACCGAGAAGTAAAAGTGTTTCAATACTATAGGCAAGTGGTAAGCACAGGGGGTCATGAGACCATCATAGCCCACTCTGGAGATTCATATAAAGGTTTCCTGAAAAGGTTGACAACTGAGCTGAATCTGGAAGGATGAACAAGAGTTAACCAGGTGAAGAAAAATGGGAACAGCCTTGCAGGCAGAGGGAATGGCCTAAGCAAAAACTTAGAAGCTTGTAGGAGTTTTCAGCATGCAGAAGACCAGAGGAAAGTCCGGGGTTACAGGTGCTGCAGAGGCAGATGGGTCCTGGACACAAGGGCTTTCAGCATTCTGCAGAGTCTACGCTTTGTCCTAGAAGTTGCAAGGAGGCACTGAAGTGTTTTTGGCAAGGGAATGACATGAGTAAATGTGAGCCTTAGTTAATGGTCCCTCTGACTGTAGCATAGAGGAGGACAACAGAGGGTCATGAGCCAACAGAGAGAGTGTTAGAGGGATGAGGTCATAGTCCAAGCAGGGGTGGACATTGGGGACCCCTGTGAGTAGTGACAGTGGGGAGGAAAAGAGATAGGTTGGAAAGAAGGAAGGAATATGCTCTTTCACATACTCTCATCATTCAGCCACCAGAATTGGTCATTCTATGACTGTGGAGTTTAAGGAAGAGAGGAAGGATGAAAAAAATCTCAGAAGAAGACCTGGAAACTGAGCTAGTCAGGGGTCAGTGATGTCCTGATTGTAGCTGAGGGAAGTGTTGCAGCTCAGGGGAGGGAGATGTCCCACCTGCATGAGCCTCCCAGACACTAGTCCAGGGGAGGAGGGGGCCTCTCACCTGTATTAGCATCCCAGTAAGGGGTCCAGGAGAGGGGGGAGCACTCCACCACCCCTGCTTGGCCACAGTCATCCCACCTTCATCAGCCTCCCAGGCAGTGACCAGTTTCTGTAATGGACAGTAGAGCCTGGGAAGCAGGGACTAGAATGGTGTCACAGGTTGGCTTTCCCAGGAAGCCAACTCTGAGATGGAGATGAGAGTGCAGGATTTTCATTAGGGTGTGTTCTCTAGATCAACACCTATGGAAGGAAGGGAAGGATTGGGCAGAGGGAGAAACTGAGTTACAGTCCAGCCTAGATGAAGGACTCAACCAACCTTACAGTGAGCTCTAAAACCGAGATAGCCCTTCAGAGTTGCCCCAGGTTGGAGAAAGAGGGTCAGGCCTTCATAGCCCCACTTCAGTCATAGATGTGGCCCAGGGAAGGGGGCGTGGTCTTAGTGAGGTCACTGTCTTCCATGGAGGCAATCCCTGTAGAGCTGTCTATAGCAATGCCACCAGCAGCTGGGGAAGGATGTCCTTCATTTCTGAAGAGGAGTCTGGGTGACCACTGCAGCATCCACCATAGAAGAATGTGGTTTGACCACAGGGGATAGGCCAGGCTCCCAGTGAGGGAAATAGAGCAAAAGCCCAGTTAGAAGGTGAAGCCATGTGGTATGGCTTTTCTGGGCAAGGAGAAACCAAGATTTCCTGACGTTCTTTAGAACCAGGCCAAGGGTAGCAGGACTCCTTCTGGAGTAGGTCAAAGCCTGGTAGACTATTTCCTCAGACATGACAGACTCAGAACCTGGCCAGGGTTTGGCCAGCAGCTGCCCACCACACAGGGACAGGAAGGGGTGGGTACTTGGTCACACGATATCCATAATAGTCAAACACCTGGATACAACTTACCTGTCCAACATGAAGGAACAGTGGAGTCAATCATGGAGTTTCCACTCACAGAACTGTTCTACAGTCATTAAAACAAGGCAGGTGACTTTTCAGTGACATGAAAAACAGGATACATTCAGCAGAGAAAAGCACAACATGAAACACCCAGCTTATCAACATAACCATAAAAGTGGGCTCACATATGGACAGACATTGGCAGCAAGCACAGAAAATAAAACCACCGATTTATATGATTGAGGGAGCATGGGTGATTTTTAACTCCTGTTATCATCATTTGTAACAAATTCTTTTCCCAGCCTTGACCATCTCTCCCCAGAGGAAGCTACAGCTGCGTGCACGATGATGGGTGGCTGGAGACGTTCTATTCCGTTTCACACTCACAGTGACAGCTGCGTGCAACCCACCAGGCAGGTGGACCTCTAGGCCTGCTCAGAACCTGCTCAGGGGAGGCCATCAGCTATGTCTATGAGCAAAAGTGCTTAAAAAAGGCAGCAAGGAGGAAAAAAATTTTAGGAGGGAAGAAAAGAAGGTTTTATGGCTCCCACACCTAACTAATAAATGGGATGATAAAGCGGCAGAGTTTACATCAATATTTAAGAAAAGTTTTTGCAATAACAACTGAGGGGTTGTTTTCAGAGTAGTGGACCCAGTAACTTTGAGCAGGTGCCACAAGATTGCGGGTCAGCGATGCTGCAAAAGAGTTTCAGGAAGTCAAAGACAGTCATCAGAATATTTTTTGAGATGGTGATTTTAAAAATTCAAAAGTTAACTCAAGAAAGTCATGTGGGGACCAGCGGAGTCAGATCTCCATAGGTTCTTAGAGGGACAAGTGAGACGGTCCAGGGAAGCCCATGGAGAGGAGCCACTGAGCGCTCTCTCCTCCGCCACTCTCTTGCTGTGGTCAACTAATCCACATTTGGGCTGCAAAACAACCCAGACCTTCCAAAGCCTGAGTCATTCAAGAAGCCACAAACTTCCTTCCTTCCCTTCCTGACGTTCAAAAGAGTTTCTGGGGAGAAAAATGGTGAAGAAAACAAGGTTAACCAAGTGACTCTTACTTCAAATTTTTTTTTCCTTAAAGCATTTTTTTTTAACATTGATTTTAACACCATGGCCAGTGGCATTTGAATACAGACTTACAGTGAGTTTACATTACAAACTGTCAAGTATCCCTAAACCCCACTTAACACATCAAGTTGGTCCCAATTCTGCCCACAATTCCCAGGAGCATTCCTTTGGACCTTTCCTGAAGCCGATCAACAAATATTGGGTGAACTCATTGTGGGCCTGGAACTGTGTTAGGCATCGGAGACCCAGAGATGAACTAATTCAGGAGCAACTAGCCCCATGTGTAGACCAATTGAAAGAGAGACAGAGACAAAGAGATAGAGATGCTTAAAGCAAAATTAGCCTCATAAACTAGAACCATATAAGGTGAGCATCAAGTGCTAGAAGAACCAAGGAGGAAGCACAGAGTAGGATCTGTGGGATTCCAAAAGCCTTCAGAGAGAGATGCCATCTCACCTGAAGAGGGAAGGTTAGTAGAATTGCTCCAGATGGAGAAGGTGGCACAGGTGTGACAGGAGGTGATATCGGTAGGAAAAGAAGAAGGTGAGAGCAGGCGAAGCCTGAAGAGGTAAAGAGGATCCCAATCGTGAAAGATTTTGTATCGTTTCAGCCTAAGAGTTTAGATTTTTATCTTGAGAGTCATGGAGAGACATGGGGGTTTTGAAGCAAGGATCTGATGGAATCTGTGTTTTTTACCTTAATCTTTCTGGGACAATAAGAGGATGGACCAGAGGAGGGGGGGACAAGTGGCAGGAAAGTCTATCTGTTATAATTTAATCTGCTTTATCTTATCCCCACATGACCACTGTAACTACCTGTTCTTCACCCACAGATAACGCCCATGATGTCCCTCCAATTCTGGAAGGGAAAGATTCCGTGGTGCTCAAATAGGACAAGGTCTGAAAGTAGAAGCCCTGGGTTAGAATAATAGCTCCTTTACAGCTGTACCACCTCAGAAAAGCCACTTAACTTCTCTGATTTCTAGCTCTCTCAACTATAAAGAAGGCACAAGTGCCTCCCAAAGATGTGAAGATCCTGAGACAGGGATGTGAAAGCTCTTGGGAAATCACAGAGCTCTGTGAATATGCTAATTCCATTGTCTCTCTTGCTACACTGAGATAGAGGTTATCATTTCTCCTGGCATCAACTTTGCAATGGGGGTGAACTTAGATCTGGATTCCTTTTTTGCACTGTATTAAGAGAGTCTCAGTTACATATCCTTAGACAAAATTGTGCTGTATTAAACAAAGTCTTTCTGTATTTACCTGTGTCCCAGACAACTGAGGTTGCGCCAAACCACACTCTGCCACTAGAGGGAGCTCATCCTTTAGCGTCAAAGAACTCCTTTCGACTGGGACGAGAAACAGAGGTTATCTGTCAGGGAAGACAGAAAGCAAGAAAAGGTTGATTGGTTTGCTGGGGTTTGTTGTGTGTGTGTGTGTGTGTGTGTGTGTGTGTGTGTGTGTGTGTGTGTGTGTGTGTTCTAATTATTGTTCATGATCAATTCAAGAGTAAAATTTCTACGGTTAGACTAGAGTTCAATCCCAGTGCCACCATTTCTTAGTACATGAATTTGGACAAGTGACTTAATTTCTGAGCCTAAATTTCCTCATCAGCAAAATGAAAATACTCATGCCTACCCCATGGCGATGATTATGTGAGATATTAGACATAGAGTGCCCAGTGAGTGCCGAGCACAGCATAGGAATTTCACACATTTTAGAACTCTTTCCCTTCCCCATCTTGTAGCAAATAACAGCAATAATTGGGGGACTATTTAAATGGAATTGAAAGGCAAGGAGAAGAAACAGCAGAAAGAGGCACACAGGGATGATGAGCATGCTCAGTGTTAGACGTGGACATGCCTCATCCTCACATCTGCTGAGTGAAGGCATCCATATATGGGACACCGTTTTATAAGCCCCATGGCTAGAAGAGGCAGTTGCGAACAGATGGGCAGCTAGGAGTAACTGCAAAATGAAGCGGGCATATGGACCGCAAGCAATGGCTCCCTCTCCTTCTGTTGGAGCCATCCTCTCCATTCTGGAGTCATTAGCCTGAGGTTGGAGGGGGAAATGTGATTTAATGGATTTCATGTCATTCTATCTTGTATTTCCAAAATCGCCGTAACAATTCAGGCTTGTATTTGCACAGAGCCGCCTTCTCTCTGTGTTCCAGCAAGTGGCTCTGACAAAGGCTGTGCCAGACCCGTGCCAACACAACTGGTGGGAAAACAAGATTTGAGTCAAACAACCGGGTTCCCTTGACTGAATTCCAAATATCAGATGGGGTGACTTTTCCTCTCTGCATTAATCATTTATTGACTAAACCAGCTGAGTCAACTGGATCTTCTGATTTATCTTAAACAAAGGCAGAGGGAAGTCACATTTGTTAAGCACCTGTATGCCAGGCTCTGTGCTAGGCATTTTACCAACACCCTCATGTGATGCTCACAACTCTAAAAGGTAGAGCTGCTGATCTCTGCTTTACAGAAGAGGCACCTGAAGCTCAGAGAAGTTGAGCAACTTGCCTGAGGTCATACAGCTAAGTATGTGGGAGAAGCAGCTCTGAATCTCTCCCCTGCTAGATACCAAATTTGCGGTTTTTCCAGCAAGCACACACTAAATACAATAAAATTCTTCCTGGAAGTTCTCTCCTTAAAATGTTCCTGTTTGCTGTGCCCCATTTTTAGGTTTCTACCACCTCAATTTCTAAGTCTGTCCTGATTTTTACCTGTTACAAAACTTCTCATTTAACCCACCCTCAAAGGATCTTCCTCTGTTTATTCATTGTACCAATGTCCACGAAAGATAAGACTAACCTGTTTCACAAGCAGAGAAACTGAGGCTTGGAGTGACTTAAGTAAGGCTACTCTGTTGGCAAGTGAGAGTTCTGGGCATAGAAAAACTACTTTTTCTCATGCAGGAACTCCACCTCTAAACCGAGAGGGAAGAATTCCACAGCATTCTAACCTCTGGAAGTACAGAATCCAGGAGTCCAGCTTGGAATGGGAGCGTCATCCTTAATGCTCTCCTCAACTCCTCAACTCCTATCTCAATACTGCTTAAACATATCTTGAATTAGTCACCTCATCTCCATCTCTACCACCAACACCCCAGTCAGACTGGATTCCTGCAAGGACCAGCCACCTGCTGACTCAACCTCTAATATGAGTCTGTAGCTTTTCCTCATCCACCCAACACCTGTCAACAGAGGGATCTTTTTAAAAAACTAATTCCATCAAGTCACATGGCTGATGTAAAAGTTGCAATAACCCCATCTCTTTCACCTCCCAGTGAAAGCCAGACCCCCTAACCTGCAAAACACCCTCTTTCCACTCTGACCCAGACTCTCTCTCCTGTCTCCGCAATTACACTCAACACCAACCCCCATCTAACCATTTAACAATTTCATATTGTGGCTATAGCTGATGCTAATCCCATTTTCCAACTCTTCCTTTTAGCAGCAGAATCCTTGAGGTTTACCTGAGTGCAAGGACTCTTGCAGCTAGGCATGACCATGAGACAAGGTTCTGGCCAACAGAGTAGAAGGGATAAGTGATGTGTGAGACTTCTGGATTATGTCATTAAAAGGAAGCTTCTCACTATCCATCTTTTAATCTTTCTCAAGAGTAAGACAATGCATACATTTGTAATAAGCCAGCTTTGACCCAAGACAATGAGATAACATCCTGGGGGAACTTGGGTCCCTGAGGGTTTGTGGAATATACTACTGTTGTACTTGGTTTGGGCTTCCTGGAGATATGGATTCCAGTGCATTTATTTCAAAGGTAATTCCAGGAAACAATGGAGCGAAGTAGAAAAATGAAAGTGAGGAGAGAGGAAAACCAACAAAAACCAGTACATTACCAATCAGTTACCACCATGGGCAGCTGGAGCTCAACCATCAGAGGAATACCGTGAGAGAGTGTAGAATGGAACTCGGTGCTATCCTGTCCTGAGGGCAAAGGGAATTTGGGGTATTTATATACCAACATCTGCAGAAATTGGTGGAGGGATTATTGGAGGGAGGGGGCATTTATTCCCTGGCACCATAGACCTGCCTTACCACCAATCAGAGAGTGTTCTGGGGGCAGGGAAAGTGGAAGAAGGTCTGGGTGCACAAAAATGGTGAATGTTGAGGGGCCTGGGGTAGGGTAGAGAAGTGTCTGCTATAACAACCCAACTCGCCATCTCTTCATCCTAGCTTGGGCTTTTATGAGAGAGAGAAATATACCTTGTGCTTTCTGAAGTCACCATAACATAGGATCTGCTAAAGCATGTATTTCTGTTAACCAGAAATAACTAGCTTATATGGTAGTCTGAGACTGCCTGCATTCAGGGTCACCTACTAGATACAGGGGGCTGCATCTAAGACTCAGTTGTTCTTCTGGGAATTGTGTATACTTACAACACTTGCTCACAGGGCTGTTTTTAAGGATACCTGGGATGATATAAGCAATGCACTCTCGCAGAGAGTGAGTGAGCTGCCATCCTCGTTTCTGTTCTAGGAGACCTTGTTCAGAGTTGCTCTTGAATCTTCAAGACTGGTCCCTACAAAGGCAGTACATGGTGGGAGGTCCCAAAGCAGTGCAAAACAAAGAGTGTCTTTAGTAAAGGCTCCCATCTGCAGAGATGCAGTCCTAGAGTGAAAAATGAAAAAGAAATTAGGGCCAGGTGCCAGAGCCAAAAGTTAATGCAAGGAGACTGCAGCCAACTAGGGAGAAAATGACCGGAAATAAGATCAAAACATGGGGAAGCCAGAAGAGGAAGGAGGAGATACCAGCACTTCTGGAGCTTTCTGCAGAAGTTCCCTAGGATCGCTGTGCTTCTCCGGCCAAAGCATCCAGCCAAGCCAGGCAGCAGGAAGTCCCTGCCCTGTAAGTGTTTGTGAATGAGTGGGCAGGTGGCCCTGACTATAGCCTGGCTCGGTTCCCAGCTCTGCTTCGTTGGAGACACCCCAGAAATCAGCTCCCCCAGCACACCCCCTTGGTGTCTGCAAACTGCTCGGCTTCATCCCCTGTCTGCTCCTAAGAGAAAGGTCTTCCATGGCCCTGGAAGCAGCAACTCCCTCCCTTTCAAACACTGGTCAATAAGACCAGTGAATCATGAACAATTGCAGTGGGTTGCTCTGGGTAAATATTTGTTGACTCTTGGCGGATAGCAACTGCTCAGTCATGAAGATTAGTTGGAATTGAACCTGGGGGAATATTGCCTCAACTCGTACTCTCCACCTGTGCTATCACATGTGCAGAACTGGTTGGTAATATCAGTTATTCAGTCAGCTTCTGTGGAACGCTTTCCTGGATCTGGCTCTGTATTAGCTCAGGGTCTCAGAGGCAAGGAGGCAGTCAAGTCTCCATGACCTTGACTAAGTCATGTCTAGCTGGGGGGGGCGGTGCAACAGAGCAACAAAATGACTTCGTATGTGATTTTTAATCAGTGACTTTTAATCACTGACAGATCCAAAGTACCTGGATCTATAAATATGCAGCTTCCTGGGCCCCACTCCTAGCAACTAAATCTAGAACCTGCATTTTTTAAAATAGGCTGTATTTTTTAGGTATTTTAAATTTACAGAAAAGTTGAGATGGTTGAACCCGGAGTTTCCATATATGCCCTCACCTGCTTTTCCTTCTTATTACCATCTCACATTAGAATGGCACACTTGTTAAAATTTATGAAACAATATTGATACATTTTTAACAACTTTATCTGTTCCAGGATCTTATTCAGGATACCACATCACATTTAATTGTCATGTGTCCTTAGGTTCCTCTCGGCTATGACAGTTTCTCAGATTGTGTTTTTGATGACGTTGGCAGTTTTGGGGCATACCGGTCAGGTATTTCATAGGATGCCCCTGTCTTGGAATATGTCTGGTGCTTTTCTCATGATTACACTGGGTTTACAGGTTTGGGGGAGGAAAACCACAGAAGGAAAGTGCCATTTTCATCACATCATCTCAAGGGTATATAATATCACCATGATTTATTGTAGTTGATATTGACCTTGATCACCTGACTGAGGCAGGATTTGTCAGTTTTCTCCAGTGTAAAGTCACTCTTTTTAAAGACAATATCATACTACTATACTCTTTAGAAGGAAGTCACTATGTGCAGCCCACATAAAGGGAGTGAGAAGTTAGTCTATGCCCCCTTCTTAAGGACAGAATATCTACATAAATTATTTAGAATTCTTCTGCATGAAAAATGTATCTCTTATCTCCACCTATTTATTTATTCAATCCTTTTAATGTCAGCATAGACTAATAGCTATTTATTTGATACTTTAGGTTATAATTTAGTATTACTTTGTTGCACAAATTGTTCCAATTTTGGCCATTGAGTTGGTCTCTGTATCCCTGCAGACATACCCCCATCAATTTAGTTTTTGGGGTTTTGTTTGTTTTTGAGCACTTCCTTGCTTTCTGGTACGACAAGATGCCTCAAGTTCATCTTATATCTTTGCTATTCCAGTCCTAATATGTTAGATGCTTCCATGCCTCATGCCACTGCAGCTGCAGCTCCTTCTTCCCGGGATGTGTTTCTCCTACAGATGAATGCCTCCTCATTCACCAGAATGAGGCTTATTCTAATTTTTATGTTTCTGTGCTAGACTGGCTTATGGGAGGGTTTTTCAGAGCATGTTGAGAACACCCCCTGTATCAGAATCACCATGGAACGTAACCCACTCCCACACCACAGCACTTTGAGTTCCTGTTTGGCCTTCTAGACTCACCTAGAATCATTAGTCCTAGTATACTAGGACTCTTTTTCCAAGGAGCTCTAGTTTTTTTTTCACTGGAGAATGGTTTTAGAAACCAAGCTCTGGGCGCTAAGTGCAGGGCCCGTATTTAACTTTTTATTTAAAAATAATTTCAAATCTATAGAAAAGTTACAATATAGCACAAGGGACACCCACTTGCTCTTTATCCAGATTCATCGTGTGTTTGTATTTTGTGCCATTTGCTATATCATTTGCTCTCTTTTTCTCTATATATGAATTTTCTAAGTTATTTGGGAAATCATGGCCTTTTTAACCTCTAAACACTTCAGTGTGGATTTGCTAAAAAGAATAAGGCTCCCTTCTTACATAACCAAAGGGTTTCTGATTTCTGACAATTTAACACAGATATAATTCTTTGCTCTAATTCTACCATTCATTTTTTTCAGTTTTAACAATGGATTCAATAATAAACTGTATGGATGTTTTTCCCACCAGTGCAGAATCCAGTCTAAACTTAGGCACTGTACTTAGTGCCACATCCTTTTACTCTCTTTTAACCTGGAGCAGGTCCCTTGCTTTGTCTCTTATGACAGTCATATTTTTTTTGAAAAACACCATCCACCTTTTTGAATAGAAAGTCCCCCATGAGATGTTTTCTGCTTACCAAGTTAATAAAATGACAAAGTTTTAAGGCCACAATCCCCAAGTCTGCCCTCACATCTGATATCAACTGCAAATTTAGGGGTTTCCCCAAAACTCTTGAATGATTTGCTAGAGAGACTCACAGAATGAACTTAAAACGATTATACTCATGGTTACAGTTTATTACAAGGAAAAATATAGATTAAAACCAGCCACAGAAAGAAATGCATAGGGCAGAATCTCAAAGACTTCCAAATTTGAAGTTTCTGTTTTCCTTTCCTTGTGGAGTTAGCATGTATTCCCCTCCCAGAATTTTGTTACAGCACATACAAGTGTTAGGAGAAAGAGGCTGACTCAGGCCCCTGTATCCAGAGTTTGCTTTAAGCCTCCATCACATAGGCATGATTGATTGATTGATTGTCCCCGGGGCCCAGCCCAGTCTCCGGGGTCCACCAATATCACATGACCCAAAGCCCTCACCCTATTCACATGGTTGGTCTTTCTGGCACGGTCAGGCTCCCACCTTAAGACTGTCAGGTGTGGCCAGTCCCGACCACAAACAAAGATACTCCTATCCGATATGACACAGATTTCGTCTCAGAAGCGGAGGACACAAAACCAAATTATTTATTAAGCACTGATGTTTTTTTGTGAATAGATCAGGTTATGCGTTTCCAACTCTGATTCCACATAAGCAGTGTTGTGTCCTCCTCAAAACATCATATCTAAAGGCACGCACTGACTGTCTCTCCTTGGTGATATTAATGATAAACAAGGTATTGTCCAGGTATTGTCCAAACTCTCCACTGCACAGAAGCTATAATTTCCCTTGCATCTAACAAACCATTATTAAAAAGAGTAGTGATAATATGAGGTTAAGCAAATGTTCTGACCCTAATCAAAATCCCCTAGATTTAGCATGTTCTGGTGTGTCCTACCTAAACCCATCTTTTTTTTTTTTTTAATGTGGGGTGCAATTCAGTATTAGGTAGACTAGTGGACATCATACAGGTAAAGTTTGGGCATCCTTTTAGTCCCCATTTTTCCCGGTTTGAGATCAGGTCCCCTTAGTGATGCCCAAACCCGTCTTTACCGTGATGGTTGCAAAGTGTCACTGTTCTGTCTGCAGCACTCTCTCCAACATTACCAGTCAGCACTTGTCATCTGCCGTAAACCAGGAGGGAGTGCAGTTTTAATAAGCACCCCACGGTGATTCTGATGCAGGAGGTCTCCTCAACATTCTCTGAAAAGCACTCCCATACGCCAGTCTAGCACAGAAACATGAAAATAAGCCTCATCTGGTGAATGAGGAGGCATTCATCTGTAGGAAAAACACGTCCCAGGGAGAAGGGCTGCACCAGGAATGGCATGAGGCGTGGAAGTGTCTAGCTCATTCAAGAGAAGTCAAGGTTTGGTGGGGACTGGAAGGAAGAGAACTTCTTGAGGTCTCCTTTGCTTATTTCCCTTATTTTCCTTGCAACACCTTCATTCTCCTGCCTAAAATCCTTCATTTCTTCAGAATATTATAAAGTCCTTCATAATATGTATCTTACCACCTTGCTGTTCCAAGAGATTCAGTAGCAGCAGCAATATTTGGAGTCTTCTTAGATGCGCAGAATCTCAGAGCCCACCACTGACTCACTGAACCAGAATCTACATTTTACCAAAGTTTCTAGATGGTTCATCAGCACATTACATTTTGGAAAACACTGGCCTTTAGGGGTCCTTCTGACTCTCCAACTTCACCTCAGGCCATGCCCTGCCCCAGAAGTCAAATAACCGCCATAATGACAAATCACAGGCATTCCCCTGAAGGCCCCATACTCTCTCTAGCCTCCAGAAAGCCTTGACACAGTCTAGTGCTTTGCCTGGCATGTACTTAACCCACTCCCACACCACAGCACTTTGAGTACTCGGTTCCTGTTTGGCCCTCTGGAATCATCTAGAATGATTTCCTCCAGTCTTCCCTGGTTCTACCGACCATGTTAAAAGCTGCTGCATGTGTTTCCAAGGCATCCTCAACTTCCCTCTTCTCAGCACTCATCCACAGTATCATAATGCCCATTTATCTCGTCTTTGTCCTCACTTAAGATTGCAAGCAATTTGAGGAGAGAAACTGTGCCCTAATCATTACTGTATGACCAGCACTAAACAATGTCCTGAGCCCTAATGGATACTGGTAAAATTTGTTTAAATAAATGGTAGATATATGCTTGATTATAATCATTAACACTTATTTAGTATTTGCCTAGCACTGTTCCACATGAGATATATGCACACACACACATACTAATTATGCAGATATCATTATTGTGCCCATCTTGCAGATGAGAACACTGAGACACAGAGAAGTTTAGTGGCTGAACTAAGATTACACAGCTAATAAGTGCTAGAGCTGAAATTTGAATCAGGCAATCTGCCTCTAGTTTCTACAAGTTTCATACATTGTGTTTCCTGATATAAAACTCCAGTTTTTCTCTCAATTATCACTGCAGATGGGTGAGACCTGGTGGCCTAACCCTGATACCCAAAAGACCAAAACCGCGTTACCCACCAGGAGACAATGTGCCATTATTGCTAGCAAGGTACCTATGAAATGGGCATCCCCTGTAAGTGCTGAACCTGCAAACCCCAAAAGGAAGAGAAAAGGCAAAAGAAGTTCAAGTGAGCTTTGCAGGTGAACAAGAAAGGCCCATCACACTCCAGCACAGGCTTTAGGATATAAACAGACCTTTCAACCAAGTGCATCTCAAATCGCAAAAAGAAAGGGACATAAAGGGACATGTTCACCAAAGGTGCTAAAATAAATTCATTCATTCTTTTGATACAGGTATTAAGTTCCTATGACTATTAGAAATTTTGCAGGTACCAGTAATATGGAGAAGAAATAAACAGGCATGGTTCTGCCCTCAAAGGAATTGCAGTCTGTTGGGTGTCCATAATAACCCATATGCTGCGTCTGAGTGAAAGCCAAAGAGAACAAGAGCACATGTTTCAGGGGGATGCAGCGGCAAGAGTCAAGCCTGGTCTTTCACTGGCAGTGTGAACTCAAGAACGCTATTTCAGTCCATTTCCTCACTTGTAGTTGCTAATAATGCCTTCCTCACAGGCTTGTGAGTCATTCCTATATTCAGCAAACATTACTGGATGTCTGCTATGAGCAAGAACTGGGACATAAACACAAAAGATAGTCTCTGTCCTTCAGGAGTTTATTGCAGGGGAGATAGACAAATAATTTACTGAGAAATCCCCTGTTCTATCCACAGGGTCTGTTTGGCACATAATAGGTATGCACAAGAAATTTGTGTTATGTAATTAAATGTAAATCAAAATACCCTAGGCTATGTGTTAAGTGTATGACAGATGTGATTCATTCAAAATCATGTATTGAGCACCTACCATGTACCAACCATTATACTAGACCAAAGGGATACAGCAGTGGACAAAAAGACTCCATGGAATCTTTGCCCTCATGGTTTTCATTCTATTGGAGGAAAATTAGATAATAGGCAAATAAGTAAATTAATATGTAATTTAATATCAAATAGTATTCATGCTATGAAGAAAAACAGAGCAGAATAAGGAATCAGAAAATGGCCAGGACTGGGGTGAGGGGAGAGTTGGACCCATCAGGCTATGTGGAAACAAACAACGCCATCATCTCAAGGGCTTAACATGACATAAGTTTATATCTTGCTCTTGCAAGGTCTGCCATGGGTGTGAACTAGGAGGCTCAAATGGTTGGTTCCTGCTCAGCCCTCTGGACTCAGCGTAGAACGGACTTCCTCCAGTCTCTCCTGGTTCTACCACGTCACTCACAAGCCCCTGCTGTGCACCTCCCCACAGTGTTTCTTGGTATCCACCAATTTATGACACTGTCACGTCTATAAATCGAAAATGATAAGAGTCATATCTTTCTCATAAAGTTGTGGGAAGAACGCAAAGAGATAATGCATGTAAAACACTCAATAAATGTTAGTTACTATGTGCATACTTAAATATCATTGTTAAGACTCCTACTGCAGCTAGGAAAGGGTTGGCAGAAAGCTTAAAAAGAAAATGTATAATGATAGGCAGATATTCAAATTGTGACCGGAAGGAAAAAGGAAAAATGACGGAAACTTTATAAGCACTGACCATTTTAATCTTTTGTTTCATTCACTTCTCACAACTCTCTCTCTCTCAAGAGAGCATTATTGGACACTATTGCCTTCATTTTTCAGAGAAAGTTTCAAAAAAGTTCAAAAACTTGCTCAAATCACAGCTCCTAATTGTTATTTTTTTTTCTGTCTGTAAAAACCTGTTCTCTTTCCATTACAACAGAAGTGTTCCAGCATGTTAGCAATATTTTTGCTGTATTCTCAATACTAAGATTAATCATTAATCTCTCAAAAAAGTGCATCCAAAGTCTACTTTCTAGACCCAACAGCAATTCATTTCAGAGATGAGAGTGATTCTTGTTAATGAGGTTTTCAAGAAAAGCACAGCACTAGATAGTAACATAACCTCGACAAATTCCCTGAACTCTCAGAGCCTTTATTTGCTCACCTGCAAAATGGTGATAACAATACCCCACAAAACTGCTATGAAGATTAAATAAGATTATATTTGGGAAAGCACCCAGCATAATGTCTGTTTTTTAGTCTGAATCTTCAAATCAGCCCTACTGAAGTAGTTTGAGAATTCCTTAATGTCAGAAACTATTGAAGTGATAATCTAACTTCTAATAGTCATGGTTCCTTTTGCAGATATAAGAAAATATCTCTTTGAGAAAATTCTTTGGGGAATTAAAAAAGCAAGGGAGTTTATCATTCTTTTTCTAAGTTAAGAATAAGCAGGAAAACTGTACAGACTGAATTAACTTCATAACCCAAGATGCTAAATGTCTTATATTGACCTACAGAGGAGCATGTTTTGCTTTTGCTTTGTGTGTGTGAGTGGATGGCAGAAAAAAGAATTCACATGCTGGATTTGTTAAAATAATATACAGGTTGAGCGTATTAGCTTTTTTTTTTGTTTTTTTTTTTTTTTTTTTTGAGTTGGAGTCTCACTCTGTCACCCAGACTGGAGTGCAGTGGCCGCTCCCGACCACTGCAGTCTCGACTTGCTGGGCTCCAGCGATCCTTCCGCCTCAGCCTTCCAAGTAGCCAGAACTACAGGCGCACACTACCATGCCTGGCTAATTTTTTTGATTTATTGTAGAGATGAGGTCTCACCAAGTTGCCCAGGCGGGTCTCGAACCCGCGAGCTCAGGCAATTCACTCACCTTGGCCTCCCAAAGCGCGGGATTACAGGTTGAGCCACCGAGTTCATTATTAGCTTTTAAAATGTACTGTTATTTGGGATGAAGACAAGAATTCTAATACAGGTATCAGAAATCTCTCACAGAGATACAAAATCAGTACTTTTCAATGTTGCCTGATGATAAGAATCATCTGGAGAACAGATTCATTCATTCTAAGTAGGGGCAAAAAAAAAAATCTATATTTTCACAAGTGCTCCAGGTTATTCTTCAGATCAGGTGACTTTAGAAAATACTATTTAAACCCAACTTGCACACATAAAGATGTATCACCTCCCTGTGAGGCTACTAATTTTGACTTCAAGTATTTTTGGCCAGTACAACCACTAAAATCATTAAACAATTCCCAAGTGTGACTGAAACTTTTTTTAAAAAAAAGAAAGTACACTAAGTCCTCACTTAACATTGTCAATAGCTTCTTGGAAACATGACTTTAAGTGAAATGTACAACAAAACCAATACTACTGTAGGCTAACACACAGAAACCAGAGTTCAGTTCCTACAGCATATTTTTGGTCACAGAAACATCAGCACACTTCTAAATAACAGCCCAAGACACTTCTAGTATTAAACATTGAAATAAATGTAAGCTACACATATATTTAAGAAAGATTAATAAAAACAAGCAATATATTTACCCACTTATTCCAGTTCAAGGTCACAGGTGAGGGGTTAGCAGGTTGGGGCTCAACACAGCACTAGACCTGACAGGACACCATCCCATGGCGGGGCACACATGCACACACACATGCGTACTGACACACCCACACTCACTCAGGCTAATGCCATGCAAACATGCCAGTTCACCCAACGTGCACAGCTTTGGGATGTGAGAGGGAACCGGAGTCTGTAGAGAAAACTCACCCATGCAAACATGGGGAGAATATCCAGAGGCCACACAGACAGAGGCCCCAGCCTGGAATCCATATTTTTTCTCATCAACATTATAACAAAATGATGTTCAACAAAATAACCTTCTACAAGGACCTGCTATACTGCTATAATTAATTTTTTAAAAGAGATACTGCTACAAATTGAAACCTGTCTGTCGCCCTGAACAGTGAAGAAAGAGTATTCTGATCACATTAGAAGGGAGAATCCCAATCTGGGTCTTCTTTGGTCAGGTGATTTAAATAAGGTCCTACCTAATATCTAAGGAGGTGTTTTGCATGTTGGTAATTCCTGATACTGAGAATTACCACAAGCCAAAAAGAGGCTATCAGCAAGAACAGGGCAGGAGATTATAGAAAGTGAAGAAATTATGAAAAATGGAACTAAATTGAAACAATGACCACTTATGTAATATTACAGGGTTGACAGAGGTCTCTTCACTTAACCTTCAGAACAACTGTGCACGGTAAATTATCCCCACTTTACAGACAAGGAAAGCAAGACTCAAGCTAACTATAACATTATCAGTGGACACTCGGTTTTTCAGATTCTAAGCGTCTGGCTCTTTTCAACACAAAGAGCTACCACAACAGAGGTGTAAAACCAGAGGGAAGGAATTTCAGGGATGGAATGGGCTGAAATGGAATAAAGAGGGCAATTGTTATGAATCAATCCGAATAAAATATAAGTGAAAGAAAAAGATGAAGACTCGAGTAAAAATCAAGAGAGAGGGGTTAGAGATTCAGAAAGATATAGTCATTATCAAAAACAGTATGGAGTTTCCTCAAAAAAATTAAAATAAAACTACCACATGATCCAGCAACCCCACTACTAGGTATATATCCAACAGATATGAAATTAGTATGTGGAAGACATATCTGCACTCCCATGTTTATTACAGCACTATTCACAATAGCCAAGATATGGATGCAACCTAAGAGCCCATGAATGGATGGATGGATAAAGAAAATGAGGTCTATGTACACACTGGAATACTATTCACCCATAAAAAAGAATGAAATGCTGTCACTGGCGACAAATTGGGTAACTTGAAGGAGATTGTGTTAAGTGAATAAGCCAGGCACAGAAAAACAAACACCACATGATTTCACTTGGATGCAGAATCTCAAAAAGTTGATCCCATAGAAGTAGAAAGTAGAAGGGTGATTACCAGAGGCTGAGGTGGTTAGGGGCAGGATGAGCAGATGTTGGTCAAACATTAAAAAATTATGGTCAGATAGGAAGAATAAGTTTCAAGAGATCTACTGTATAACGCACTGACTATAGTTAATGATATATTGCATTCCCAAAAAATGTTAAAAGAGTGGATATTATGTGATCTTGCCACTAAAAAATGATGACTATGTCAGGTAATGCATATGTTAATTAGCAAGATTTAACTATCCCACAATGTATATATACTTCAAAACTTATGTAGTACATGATAAAAAACATTGTGTTATCTGTCAACTTGATACTTTTTTTTAAATTAAAAAAAACAGTTTAGGAAGAAAAAGTGACCTATGACATCAATCAAATCAACCTCATAAATGTAGAATGCTGGGTTAGAGAGAAAGAGCTTGTCAGGACAACCCCAACATGGAAAGTCTCTTAGCCACAGAGAGAATAGTCCCCTATTCCTCATCAGGGGACAGCCCTAGGAGCCTATGGGGTCACTGAAGGTTCATCACCTAAATGTGGTACCCATAGGTTTGAAAACCATAAATCAAAGGCTAATTTCCAGGGCTGGGATGGGTCTGAGGTCAGATACCTCCTCCAGGCCCTCCCCTCCAGCCATAGCCTGATCCAGGCCCTATTATCTCTCTCCTGGTCTTTTGGCTGGTCTCCCTGCCTCCAGCCTCTCCCACCTACTACAAAGAGCCATTTTAAATTGCAACCTGAGGGTCCAACCTGATCCTCCCAATAAAAGATATTCAGTAACCCACATTATGCCCCAGATGTTTTAAAGTATCACAGTTAGTAAGTCCAGTGCTAGAGACAGTCTGCCTGGGTTCAAACCTCAGGGCCCCTTCCCACTAGCTGTGGGTCCTTAAGAAAGTTGCCTATCGGTGACCAGGCTCAGTGGCTCAGTTTGTAGTCCCGGCACTTTAGGAGGCCAAAGTGAGTGGATTGCCTGAGCCCATGGGTTCGAGACCAGCCTGGGCAACTTGGCAAGCCCTCATCTCTACAATAAAATTAAAAATTAGGCTGGGCCCAGTGGCTCAACCCATAATCCCAGCACTTTGGGAGGCCAAGGCAAGTGGATTGCCTGAGCCTGAGAGTTCGAGACCAGCCCAGGCACCTTGGTGAGACCTCGTCTCTACAATAAAATTAAAATGAGATGGGTGTGGTAACACGTGCCTGTAGTTCCAGCTACTTGGAAGGCTGAGGCAGAAGGATCCCCAGAGCCCAGCAGGTTGACGCTGGGATAGCCGTGAGTGTGCCACTGCACTCCAGCCTGGGTGACAGAGTGAGAGATCAACTCAAAAAAAAAAGTTACTTATTCTCTCTGAGTTTCCTCTGTGGAAAAAAATAAAAATGATTTTTGTTTCTTTCTTTTTAGTCCCTTTTATTTATTTTCCTATCTTCCTGCACTGGCTGGAATCTTTAGTAAACTGCTGAATAGAAACAGAACTCTTGTCTTGCTTCTGGTTTTAAAGGAAATTATTTTAACATTTCTTCACTTCTAAAAGTTACCCTTATACTGAGTGATCTAGCACAGAAACAAAGAACTGAGTATCACATGTTCTCACTCATAAGCAGACCTTGAACAATGATCATATACCATAAGAAAAAGATTGGCAGTAGTGAGAAACTGCCCGGGGATGGGGTGGAGGGGGAAGTGGAATTAGCAGTAGTGGGAATCTGCTGAGGGTGATCAACAAGGGTACCTGCTAATGAACATTTGTATACCTAACCCTGAATTGTACCCTACATCTTTAAAATAAAAAAAATTAAATGATCAGGCTAAGAAAAAAAAGAAAAATGATAAGTAACTGTAGCATCTGCCCCACAGCCTGTGATGGAGCACTTAGCACATGCCTGGCAAGGAGTGTGTGATCAGTAAATGACACCTAGACCTATCTAAAACACCAGCCCATGGAGATATAATTGGATTGTTTGCCAAGCTCATTCTTTGTTGGGAACTGCCCCAGTACAGGATGGAATCGCAGCCATCACAAAGGACTCCAGATCTCCATCTGCAGGTTGCTCACTGGTTTTTAGTGATCTTCTATGTGCCAGCAACTGTAGTCCATGCTGTGGGAATCAGGATGTTTCATAAGCTCCTTGGGTGATTCTTTCAGGTAATGTTGGAAAGCACTGATTTTGTACATCTGTGAGGTAAGAGGTAAATAATTCCTCTCAGAGCTTATGTTCTAATCAAGTGGGCTGAGCCCTCCTCCTCAAGACTCTAGACCTTTGTCTGTTCTGGCTGGTTTCTTGAAAGGAGAGCCTTATATGGACCAATGGAACAGGATAGAGATTCCAGAAGCAAAGTCTTAATTTCTCCACCAACTCATCTTTGACAAAGCCTCCAGCAACAACTACTGGAGAGAGGAGAACCTATTCAGTAAATGGTGCTGGGAAAACGGGCTGATCACATGCAGAAGATTGAAACAGGATCCCTACCTATCACCATACACAAAAATTAACTCTAAATAGATCAAAGACCTACACATAAACCTCAAACTATAAAAATCTTAGAAAATGCAGGAGACACGCTATGAAAATTGGAACTGGCAACCAGTTCCTGATCAAAACCCCAAGTTCCCATACCATAAGACATAAAATAGACAAGTGGGACTTCATCAAACTGCCAAGCTTCTGCAAAGCAAAAGAAACCATCAAGAGAGTGGGGAAACGGCCCACAGAATGGGACAAAATATTTGACAAAGCCTAACACCCAGGATCCACAAGGAACTCAAATATACCAAAAGGAAAAAAAAAAAACAACAGCCCCATTAAAAAGTGGGCAAAAGACATGAATAGACACTTCTCAGAAGAAGATATACGGGCAGCCAATAGATACGTGCAAAAGTGCTCAGCCTCACTCATCATCAGAGAAATGCAAATCAAAACCACATTGAGATACCACCTAACCCCAGTAAGAATGGCCATCTTAAAACAAACAACAGATGCTGGCGAGGATGCAGAGAAAAAGGGACGTCTCTACACTGCTGGTGGGAATGCAAACTAGTGCCACCTCTTTGGAAGTCAGAGTGGCAATTTCTGAAAGAACTAGAAATTGACCTTCCATTTGACCGAGCAATCCCCCTATTGGGAATATACCAGGAGGAACTCAAGTCATTCTACCAAAAAGATACCTGCACAAGCATGTTTGTTGCAGCTCTATTCACAACAGCAAAAACATGGAACCAACCATGCTACCCACGGAAGCTGGACTGGATTTTTTTAAATGTGGTACATATACACAATGGAATATTTTGCAGCCATAAAGAAGGACAAACATATGGACTTCACAGC